>NC_057800.1:512282093-512322465 GCF_018294505.1 Triticum aestivum | reverse complement strand
TTACCTCAGACCTTCGGGTCCATAGTTATTAGCTAGATGGCTTCTTCTCTCTTTTTGGATCTCAATACAAAGTTCTCCCCCTCTCTTGTGGAGATCTATTCGATGTAATCTTCTTTTGCGGTGTGTTTGTTGAGACCGATGAATTGTGGGTTTATGATCAAGTTTATCTATGAACAATATTTGAATCTTCTCTGAATTCTTTTATGTATGATTGGTTATCTTTGCAAGTCTCTTCGAATTATCAGTTTGGTTTGGCCTACTAGATTGATCTTTCTTGCAATGGGAGAAGTGCTTAGCTTTGGGTTCAATCTTGCGGTGTCCTTTCCCAGTGACAATAGGGGAAGCAAGGCACGTATTGTATTGTTGCCATCGAGGATAACAAGATGGGGTTTTCATCATATTGCATGAGTTTATCCCTCTACATCATGTCATCTTGCTTAAAGCGTTACTCTGTTCTCTTGAACTTAATACTCTAGATGCATGTTGGATAGCGGTCGATGTGTGGAGTAATAGTAGTAGATGCAGGCAGGAGTCGGTCTACTTGTCTCGGACGTGATGACTATATACATGATCATACCTAGATATTCTCATAACTATGCTCGATTCTGTCAATTGCTCAAGAGTAATTTGTTCACCCACCGTAGAATACCTATGCTCTTGAGAGAAGCCACTAGTGAAACCTATGCCCCCCAGGTCTATCTTCGTCATATCAATCTTCCAATACTTAGTTATTTTCATTGCCTTTTATTTTACTTTGCATTTTTATCATAAAAATACCAAAAAAATTTATCTTATCATATCTATCAGATCTCACTCTCGTAAGTGACTGTGTAGGGATTGACAACCCCTTATCGCGTTGGTTGCGATGATTTATTTGTTTTCTATAGGTGCGAGGGACTTGCATGTAGCCTCCTACTGGATTGATACCTTGGTTCTCAAAAACTGAGGGAAATACTTACGCTACTTTGCTGCACCACCCTTTCCTCTTCAAGGGAAAACCAACGCAAGTGCTCAAGAGGTAGCAGTGCCTCCCCCTCTCCCCTTCCCCCTATATATAGTGAGAGGGTGGGAGGTAGCCATACCCTTCCTCTGGCGCAGCCCTCCCGCTCTCCAACTCCTCTTCTGTTGTGCTTGGCGAAGCCCTGCCGGAGACCCACGAGCTCCTCCATCACCACGCCATCGTGCTACTGGAGTTCTCCCTCAACTTCTCCTCTCCCCTTGCTGGATCAAGAAGGAGCAGACATCCCCGGGTTGTACGTGTGTTGAACGCGGAGGCGCCATCCGTTCGGCGCTAGATCGGATCTTCCGCGATTTTAATCGCCACGAGTACGACTCTGTCAACCGTGTTCTTATAATGCTTCCACCTAGCAATCTTCAAGGGTATGAAGATGCACTCCCTCTCCCCCTCTCTCACTTTCTCTCTATCTCTCTTGTTGCTAGCATCTCCTAGTTTGATCTTGATGACACGTAGGAAAATTTTGAATTATTACTACGATCCCCAACAGTGACATCAGAGCTAGGTCTATGCGTAGATTCTATGCACGAGTAGAACACAAACTAATTATGGGCGATGATTTGGTCGATTTGCTTACTTTTACTAGTCTTATCTTGATTTGGCGGCATTGTAGGATGAAGCGGCCCGGACCGACCTTACACGTACGCTTACGTGAGACTGGCTCCACTAGCAGACATGCACTTGATGCATAAGGTGGCTGGCGGGTGTCTGCCTCTCCCACTTTAGTCAGATCGGATTCGACGAAGAAGGTCCTTATGAAGGTAAATAGAAATTGGCATATCACCGTTATGGCTTTTGCGTAGGTAAGAAACGTTCTTTCTAGAAACCCATAGCAGCCACGTAAAACATGCAACAACAATTAGAGGACGTCTAACTTGTTTTTGTAGGGTATGCTATGTGATGTGATATGGCCAAAAGGATGTGATGAATTATATATATGTGATGTATGAGATTGATCGTGTTCTTGTAATAGGATTCACGACTTGCATGTTGATGAGTATGACAACCGGCAGAAGCCATAGGAGTTGTCTTAATTTATTGTATGACATGCGTGTCAATGAAAAACGCCATGTAATTACTTTACTTTATTGCTAACTAATACGTCTCCAATGTATATATAATTTATGAAGTATTCATGCTATTATATTATTTATTTTGGATGTTTATGGGCTTTACTAAACACCTTTATATTATTTTTGGGACTAACCTATTAACCGGAGGCCCAACCCAAATTGCTGTTTTCTTGCCTATTTTCAGTGTTTCGAAGAAAAGAAATATCAAACGGAGTCCAAACGGAATGAAATCTTCGGGAGAGTTATTTTTGGAACGGAAGCAATCCAGGAGACTTGGAGTAGATGTCAGGGAAGCTTCGAGGAAGCCACGAGGCAGGGAGGTGCGCCCTACCCCCCTGGGCGCGCCCCCCACCCTCGTGGGCCCCTCGTGGCTCCCCTGACCGACTTCTTTCGCCTATATATGTCCATATACCCTAAAAACATCACGGAGCAGAATAGATCGGGAGTTTCGTCGCCACAAGCCTCTGTAGCCACCAAAAATCAATCGGGACCCTATTTCGGCACCCTGTCGGAGGGGGAATCCCTCACCGGTGGCCATCTTCATCATCCTGCGTGCTCTGCATGACGAGGAGGTAGTAGTTCACCCTCAGGGCTGAGGGTATGTACCAGTAGCTATGTGTTTGCTCTCTCTCTCTCTCTCTCGTGTTCTTGAGGTGGTATGATCTTGATGTATCGCAAGGTTTGCTATTATAGTTGGATCTTATGATGTTTATCCCCCTCTACTCTCTTGTAATGAATTGAGTTTTCCCTTTGAAGTTATCTTATCGGATTGAGTCTTTAAGGATTTGAGAACACTTGATGTATGTCTTGCATGTGCTTATCTGTGGTGACAATGGGATATCACGTGATCCACTTGATGTATGTTTTGATGATCAATTTGCGAGTTCCGTGAACTTATGCATAGGGGTTGGCACACGTTTTCGTTTTGACTCTCCGGTAGAAATTTTGGGGCACTCTTTGAAGTTCTTTGTGTTGGTTGAATATATGAATATGAGATTGTGTGATGCATATCGTATAATCATACCCACGGATACTTGAGGTGACATTGGAGTGTCTAGGTGACATTAGAGTTTTGGTTGATATGTGTCTTAAGGTGTTATTCTAGTATGAACTCTTGAATAGATCGATCCGAAATAATAACTTTGAGGTGGTTTCGTACCCTACAATAATCTCTTCGTTTGTTCTCCGCTATTAGTGACTTTGGAG
This sequence comes from Triticum aestivum, assembly GCF_018294505.1. Taxonomy (NCBI): domain Eukaryota; kingdom Viridiplantae; phylum Streptophyta; class Magnoliopsida; order Poales; family Poaceae; genus Triticum; species Triticum aestivum. Next base: position 512,319,171 of record NC_057800.1, on the reverse strand, counting down.
TGACTCTTTGAGCATAATTGGTTTGCTGCCAAAAATTGGCATGCCAATGTTTGGCATTGTGCCAAATATTGGCAACTACTTGGTTGGCTACGAGTTATTTTACCTCTCTCACATAAAATTGCCAATAGTTGGCAAGTCTCGGTATTGCCAATAGTTGGCACTGCCAACATTTGGCAAGCCAAATATTGATAGCAAACCAATTATGCTCTTTGTTGCATGTTGAGGGATAGTTATATGATCCAATTATGTATTATTGTTGAGAGGACTTGTGTAACACCCCAGTGTCATGCTACAGTAATCACCCCCTAATGGTGGCCATGTCATCATCATTACTATAGAAATTGCCACTTAATAAATATCAAAGTCAAATACCAAGTCAAATAATAATTTTATAAAAAAGTAAATTAAAATGTTCCTTAGGTTGAAAATTTTCACTACATAATTTTCATGCATTAACAAACATTTTTGGAGATATTTAAAATGCCCCTGGGTATTATAACAGTGGACCCATAACCAATAAATTGACCTGTTCAATTTTTATAAATAGTTGAACACTCCCAAATGCTTTGAAACTTTTTATACCAAACCAGAATATTGCCCTGTATTTTTGTGCCAAGTTTCATATGTAGCAAAAATCATTTACTAGCTAAACTAGATGTGAAACAGACGAGGAATAAAAAAACAAAATAAGATGAACATAAAAGGCCTAACACTGTACGCAACTGGGCCTAAGTGCCACAGTGCACTTTGGCCCAGCCCGGCAGGGCCTTCTCCTTCCTCACGCTACAGGAGGAGGCAGTGCCATGGCGTGGCTCACGCACTCCCGTCCACATTCCCGATTAGCTCGTGTCGAGCATCCATGACACATCGAGAAGGATAAGAGCCTCCTCGTCGCTGTAGACAAACCCTAGCCCGCAAAATTCCCCTCTCCCACTCACGTTTATCCTGAGAACCTCGTGCCCGAGCTACCGTCGATGCGCCGTCGCCGTCCCGGTGGCCACTGGCCTCCCCGGCGACCGGGAGCTTGTCCAGGAACTTCCTAGTCGCCGACTCCGTCATCCCCGTGCATCCGTTCGACCGGAGCCGCACTATACACTCGGGATCGAGCTGATTTTCCGCCACGGCCGTCGTCTCTCGTCGTCGATCTCGTCGCATCCGGTCGCCCCCGCGCCTCCAATCCACGTCTACGAGCTTAGTGGTGAGCTCCTCGGCCGATTCCACCCCTTTCCCGCTTCAATCCGTGTCTCTTTACGCCGTTGTTCGCCATCGCCCGAACCCCCGTGTATGTGTACATGCGTGCGCATAGTTGCTGCTCCTGCCCTGCCGCTATTGCTGATGTGCGTGCACGCCCATGCGTGGCTTCGTCACGGCTTGCTGCTGTGCGTGCACGCCCATGCGTGGCCTCGGCTTGCTGCTGCTCTGTTTGCTGCTGCCGGCCGCTGCTATGCCCTGTTCCCGTCACTGCTTGCTGTTGCGCCGGCGCCGCTGCTGTTAAGTGTTGCTGCCGCTCCTCCTATCCCACTAGCTAGTGCTGCTGCTACTCTAATTGCTGCTGCTACTTGCTCATGCGGCTGCGCTGGTGGTGGCCATGGCCATGGCTATGGCCTTGTGCGTGTGTCGTGTGTACGTGCGTGAGTACAGACACGGCTAGCTATGCCGCCGGCCAGCCCCTGGTTTAATTAGGCTAGGCTTACTAGTAGTACTAGTTTAGTTCTAAGTTAGTCTACTAGTAGATGACATGTAGGCCCCCTTTAATAAGTTAGGTTTATTTATTTGTTTAGGTAAATAGTATATGACATGTGGGCCACACCTGCCCTTTTGACTAGTCAAGTTGACTTGGTCAATTCGAATTAATTAAACATAATAATTCCAGAAATTCTAGAATATTAGTAAATCATTGAAAAATAATATAAATTAATCCGTAACTCGGATGAAAAAGTGCTATACATGAAAGTTGCTCAGAACGACGAGACAAATTCGAAAACGCGTTCAGTTCATCCGCCGCACGTCCCTATCATAGAGGTCATGCAACCTTTCCCCTCCGGTTCGTCTGTCCGAAAATGCCAAACTTCGGGAAAGCATTCCCGGATGTTATCCCCCTTCGCCGGTAGCGTGTAGCACCACGTTAGAATACGCCTAGCTCTGCATGTTGTCCTGTTATGCTCTTGCATGCTATGTATTTACTGTTTCTCCCCCCTCTTCTCTTCGGTAGACCCTCTGTTGGAAAAGGCAGTGCCTAGGAGGCGCTTAGGCATGCCTAGGCGCTAGGCAATGGCCAAACGCCTCGCCTAGGGCATAAATGGAGGTCTAGGCAGGGCAAGTAAGGAATTGCCTACCCATGCAAGAAATCATGCCACATATTACATTGATGTGCCAAATGGGTTATATGCAAAGGCAGTAGACGGTAACTAACTTATTTATATGCCCTAAACTAATATAAGCACCCATATAATAATCACAAATACACTACAAGTAAAAACTATATTACCGCCTAGGCCGCGCCTAGCGCGCTTAGGCACCGCCTAGGCACTAGGCGAAGACCAAATGCCTCGCTTACGCCTACCGCTTTTTCCTAGACCCCGTGATGGCTGCCGATGCCGCTGTGATTGACTACGTCACCGACGACCCCTCCTCGTCTGAGCAACCAGGCAAGCCCCCTTTGATCATCCCGATATCACCCATTCCATTCTCTGATGCTTGCACTAGATTTTGCTACTGTTATTGTTTGCTCCTATTCTGATGCATAGCCTGCTTTTGTAACCTGCTCATTGTACCTTACCTGCTTATCCTAAACTGCTTAGTATAGATTGGTTAGTGATCCATCAGTGACCCCCACCTTGTCCCAGTTGCCCCGCTTTATGTTTGATGACTCGATCAACGTGATCGACGTCCAGGCCCCGACACCGCACATCACCCCCCTAGTTATACGACTCTGCAGAGTTACCATCGAGTGCCGAGGGTGACACCTCATACATCACTCCTTATGAGATATCTGTAGTGTAGCTATTCAGTCGTGGTCATCAAGGGTGATTTCCTCCTTAACCACTCTGATACGACTCTGTCGTGCAACCCCTCAAGTGTGAACCTCGAGGGTGGTTCCTCTTACGTTCACCTTGATGATTACATTAAGTGGAATCCACCGAGGGTGGTTCCTCAGGGTTCCCCTTGGTGTTAGACGCACATTTACTATGGTTATTATGACTTTACACTAAACCATGTTACTAAAGACGGGTCGGCCCAGAGGGGTACCCGCGTGAGCTTAGTTGCGACTGATGTGGAGTCGGGTTAACCTGGAAGGTGCCCGCGAGATACTTACGAGGCGTGGCCGGGCATTCTTAGCCCTTGCCGCAAGTCCTCGAGACGGGGCGATGGGGTCACATCGATCATGAGTCTCTGCTCGTTACCGTGTGCTCCTAATCCACTACGTTTTGGATATTTGATCCGAGGGGCCTCTGGCCTGATAGCGCTAACCATCACGTGGGCATAGTATGGGCGTTCTGCGTCGTATGCATCAGCCGAAGCTTATTAGACGTCAATGACTGAGCGGCGCGCGCCGGGTTGGACTGGTAAGTACCTGCGTTTTTGAAGGAGGTAGCTAGGTTTGCTCACCGGCCGCCCACGCAACGTGCAGGAGTTCCCGGGGCGATGGCCCAAGACCCCTGGGGGCATAGGTTTAGTATGGCGTGCTTGACCTCTCTATTAAGCCTAGGTCGGGTTGCGGCATATTGTTTGGCCGAGGTCGGGCATGACCCAGGAAAGTGTGTCTGGCCGGAGTTAATCGAGCGTGGTGGGTAAGTTGGTGCACCCCTGCAGGGAAGAAAACATCTATCGATAGCCTGTCCTATGGTAACGGACACTCGGAGTTGTACCCTGATCGATACAACTAGAACTGGATACTTGAGATGAGACATGGATAGGAGAAATGAATAGTATGGCTCTGGGATTGCTTTCTCACAGGGAGTCGAGAAAGGATCTTTGGCCGAGGTTGATAACACAACTACTACTTTACTTTATGCTACTCTTATCTCTTATGATGCTGCAAGATGCTTGGAGCTGCTTGAAGATGCTAGTCTTCGATAGGCTAGGCTTTCCCCTTCTCTTCTGGCATTCTGCAGTTCAGTCCACATATACTACCCATTTCATTGACACCGATGCATATGTAGTGTAGATCCTTGCTTGCGAGTACTTTGGATGAGTACTCACGGTTGCTTTGCTCCCTCTTTTTTTTCCTTTTCCTTTATTTTCGGATGTCACAACCAGATGGTGGAGCTTAGGAGCCAGGCCACACCACCGACGATTACTACTACACCGAGGGTGCCTACTACTACGTGGAGGCCGTCGACGACCATGAGTAATTAGGAGGCTCCCAGGCAGGAGGCCTTGCCTTTTCGATCGATGTTGCTTTTGTGCTAGCCTTCTTAAGGCAAACTTGTTTAACTCATGTCTGTACTCAGATAATGTTGCTTTCGCTGACTCATTTGTATTCGAGCCCTCAAGGCCCCTGACTTGTAATATAAAGCTTGTATTATTTTGATTTGTGTCTAGAGTTGTGTTGTGATATCTTCCCGTGAGTCCCTGATCTTGATCATACACATTTGCGTGTATGATTAGTGTACGGTCGAAATGGGGGCGTCACAACCTGCACTAGTGAAAGTATGAACCCTAGGCCTTGTTTCCTAGCATTGCAATACCGTTTACGCTCACTTTTATCATTAGTTACATTGCTGTTTTTATATTTTCAGATTACAAATACTCATATCTATCATCCATATTGCATGTGTATCACCATCTCTTCGCCGAACTAGTGCACCTATACAATTTACCATTGTATTGGGTGTGTTGGGGACACAAGAGACTCTTTATTATTTGGTTGCAGGGTTGTTTGAGAGGGACCATCTTTAACCTACGCCTCCCACGGATTGATAAACCTTAGGTCATCCACTTGAGGGAAATTTGCTACTGTACTACAAACCTCTGTACTTGGAGGCCCAACAATGTCTACAAGAAGAAGGCTGCGTAGTAGACATCAAGCTCTTTTCTCGCGCCGTTGCCAGGGAGGTTAGCGCTTGAAGGTTCCCCGGTTAGCGCTTGAAGGTATATCTTTAGATCTTGCAATCAAATCTTTTAGTTTCTTGTTTTATCACTAGTTTAGTTTATAAAAGAAAATTACAAAAAATGGAATTGAGGGTACCTCATATGTTTCATCTTTTTAATATCTTTCATGAAAATAAGGATTCCGATAATTGTGCCAAATTGTTAGAAGAAGAATGCATTAGAATGTTTGGCACCAAATCTTTGTATGATGAGCATGATTGCAATGTTGTGAGTATGAATTCCTTGAATATCTATGATTCTAATGATATGCAAAGCCACAAGCTTGGGGATGCTATGTTTGATGAAGATGATATTTTTGTCCCCCAAGTTTTGATGAGCAAATTTATTTTGATGATAGCATGCCTCCTATTTATGATGATTATATTGATGAAAGTGGGTTTGGAAGAGTTTCAACTTTAGGAAGTAATGATCCCACTATTTTGGAGGGTGTTGAATCTTATTGTGATAATTATGAAAGTGGGTTTGGAGAGGTCATGACTTTAGTTAATGTTAATCCCACTATTTTGGAAGAGTGTCAACTTTGCATACTTGTAGATCATGAAAAGAATGCTTTATGTGATGGTTATATTGTTGAATTCATTCATGATGCTACTGAAAATTACTATGAGGGAGGAACATATGCTCGTAGGAATTGCAATAATATCAAGTTTCCTCTCTATGTGCTTAAAATCTTGAAGTTATGCTTGTTTTGCTTTCCTATGCAAGTTGATTCTTGTTCCCACAAATTGTTTGCTCACAAAATCCCTATGCATAGGAAGTGGGTTAGACTTAAATGTGCTAGTCATACTCTTTATGATACTCTCTTTATGTTTCAATTCTTACCTTTTATGTGAGCATCATTGAAATCATCATGCCTAGCTAGGGGCATTAAACGATAGCGCTTGTTGGGAGGCAACCCAAATTTATTTTTGTTCCTTGCTTTTTGATCCTGTTTAGCAATAAATAATCTATCTAGCTCTGGTTAGATGTGGTTTTATGTTTTAATTAGTGTTTGTGCCAAGTAGAACCTTTGGGAAGACTTGGGGAAACTCTTTGCGATCTTGCTGTAAAAAACAGAAACTTTAGCGCTCACGAGATTTGCTGCCATTTTTAACAGAAAGTGCTATTTAGTTAATTATTTTTGCAGATGATTAATAGATCAATTCCTCACGTCCATCAATTTATTTTAGAATTTTTGGGGCTCCAGACGTATTCGAAACCTATAGATTACTACAGACTGTTCTGTTTTTCGTGTGTTGTTTGCTTTTTTGATGAATCTATGGCTAGTAATAGAGTTTATGAACCATATAAAAGTTGGAATACAGTAGGTTTAACACCAATATAAATAAATAATGAGTTCATTACAGTACCTTGAAGTGGTGGTTTTTTTTCTTTTACTAACGGAGCTCACGAGTTTTCTGTTAAGTTTTGTGTTGTGAAGTTTTCAAGTTTTGGATAAAGATTCGATGGACTATGGAATAAGGAGTGGCAAGATCCTAAGCTTGGGGATTCCCAAGGCACCCCAAGGTAATATTCAAGTACAACCAAGAGCCTAAGCTTGGAGATGCCCTGGAAGGCATCCCCTCTTTCGTCTTCGTTCATCGGTAACTTTACTTGGAGCTATATATTTATTCACCACATGATATGTATTTTGCTTGGAGCGTCCATTTATTTTGTTAGAATTTGCTTGCTGTTATTTAGAACAATGTTTTGCATATTTTATTTCAATAAAAGTGGCATTGATGGCCTTTACTATGCCTATTTTACAAGTCTACATGTTGCTGTTTGAAAATAGAAAGTTTACCACTGTTGCAAAAATTCCCTAGAAAAGTCAGAATGTGATAAAATGTTGAAACCTTTTGCATAATAAGCTCTGATAATTTTAATACAGTGGGAAATTTCTTTCATAATTTTCGGAGCTAGGAAAGTATGGATCTTGCTGCATTCTTCCTAGACTGTCCTGTTTAGGCAGATTGCTGTTATGTTTGCATTGTTTGCATATGTTTGCTTGTTTAATGATTCTATTTAAGGATAGTACTATTAAATATGTAGAGGCATTTAGTATGCAATGTTGATTAATAATTTTAGTGATTTGCTACAGAAGAGTATGATAAGGTTTTTGCATTTGTTTATACTAACTTATCTCACGAGTCCTTGTTGAGTTTTGTGTGGATGAAGCTTTTGAGATTTAGGGAGACCGTGATATGAGAGGAATTAAGGAGACACAAAAGCTCAAGCTTGGGGATGCCCAAGGCATCCCAAGATAATATTTCAAGAAGTCTCAAGCGTCTAAGCTTGGGGATACCTCGGTTGGCATCCCACCTTTCTTCTTCAACAACTATCGGTTAGTATCGGTTGATCCTAAGTTTTTGCTTCTTTACATGATGTTTGCTATTATTAGATGTCATTTTATTTTGTTTTGCTTGCTGTTTGAATAAAGTATCAAGATCTGAAATTATTAAATGGGAGAGTCTTCACATAGCTAAATAATTATTTAACTACTCATTGATCTTCACTTATATCTTTCAGAGTAGTTTGTTATTCATTCACGTGCTTCACATATATCCTATGAGTAAATGGTTGAATGAATTGAATATATAAATCTGAAATTATATATGTTTCATATGCTTATCCCATGGGAAGTAATGACTTCACATATAAGAAGTAGAGGTGGTAAATTTATTGAAGGTTAGCAAACATTGTATTTGTCACTTGAACAATTCATTAAAGAATATTGAGGGAAGAGAGATTTCACATATAAATATACTATCTTGGACATCTTTTGTAATTGTGAGCACTCATTAAAATATGACATGTTAAAAGGTTGATGTTGGACAAGGAAGACAATGTAATGGGTTATGTTTTCTTATATCTGAAATAAAGTATATTGTCATAGATCATTCAACATGCTGAGCTTGCCTTCCCCCCTCATGCTAGCCAAATTCTTTGCACCAAGTAGAGATACTACTTGTGCTTCCAAACATCCCTTAAACCAGTATTGCCATGAGAGTCCACCATACCTACCTATGGATTGAGTAAGATCCTTTAAGCAAGTTGTCATCGATGCATGCAATAAAAATTGCTCTCTAAATATGTATGACCTATTAGTGTGGAGAAAATAAGCTTTATACGATCTTGTGATGTGGAAGCAATAAAAGCGATGGACTGCATAATAAAGGTCCCTATCACAAGTGGCAATATAAAGTGACGTTCTTTCGCATTAAAATTTTGTGCATCCAACAATAAAAGCGCATGACAACCTCTGCTCCCCTCTGCGAAGGGCCTATCTTTTATTCTTGTCTTATACCTTATGCAAGAGTCATGGTGATCTTCACCTTTCCTTTTCACATTTTATCATTTGGCAAGCGCATTGTGTTGGAAAGATCCTGATATATATATATATCCAATTGGATGTAAGGCATCATGAACTATTATTGTTGACATTACTCTTGGGGTAAAAGGTTGGGAGGCGAATCTATAAGCCCTTATCTTTCTCTTTCTCTGATTAAAACTTTGAACCCATAAATATCACGTGAGTGTTAGCAATTGTGAAAGACTAAATGATAGTTGAGTATCTAAAGTTTGCTGAATCAAAGCTCTGACATAGACCTTTCCTGAAAATAAGACGAATTGTAATTGTTTGATGACTAATAACACAGTTTGTTAGTTTTCAAGAAAGTTTATGATATATACTTTAACATGTGAATAGCTTGTTACTTGATCATGAGAAGTCCTATGAGTTGAGCTATTGTTATGATATATAATGGTGCTAGAAAAGGTGATTGAAATTACCATTGATCAAACTTGTGCACCTGCTAGCATTCACACTTCATAAATTCTTTCTTTTATCATTTACCTACTCGAGGACGAGCAGGAATTAAGCTTGGGGATGCTGATACGTCTCCAATGTATCTATAATTTATGAAGTATTCATGCTATTATATTATCTGTTTTGGATGTTTATGGGCTTTACTGAACACTTTTATATTATTTTTGGGACTAACCTATTAACCGGAGGCCCAGCCCAAATTGTTGTTTTCTTGCCTATTTCAGTGTTTCGAAGAAAAGGAATATCAAACGGAGTCCAAACGGAATGAAACCTTCGGGAGAGTTATTTTTGGAATGGAAGCAATCCAGGAGACTTGGAGTAGACGTCAGGGAAGCTTCCAGGAAGCCACGAGGCAGGGAGGCGTGCCCTACCCCCTGGGCGCACCCGACCCTCATGGGCCCCTCATGTCTCCCCTGACCGACTTCTTTCGCCTATATATGTCCATATACCCTAAAAACATCAGGGAGCAGAATAGATCGGGAGTTCCGCCACCGCAAGCCACTGTAGCCACCAAAAACCAATCGGGACCCTGTTCCGGCACCCTGCCGGAGGGGGAATCCCTCACCGATGGCCATCTTCATCATCCCGGCGCTCTCCATGACAAGGAGGGAGTAGTTCACCCTCGGGGCTGAGGGTATGTACCAGTAGCTATGTGTTTGATCTTTCTCTCTCTCTCTCTCATGTTCTTGAGGTGCTACGATCTTGATGTATCCTGATCTTTGCTATTATAGTTGGATCTTACGATGTTTCTCCCCCTCTACTCTCTTGTAATGGATTGAGTTTTCCCTTTGAAGTTATCTTATCGGATTGAGTCTTTAAGGATTTGAGAACACTTGATGTATGTCTTGCATTTGCTTATCTGTGGTGACAATGGGATATCACGTGATCCACCTGATGTATGTTTTGGTGATCAACTTGCGAGTTCCATGAACTTATGCATAGGGGTTGGCACACATTTTCGTCTTGACTCTTAGGTAGAAACTTTGGGGCACTCTTTGACGTTCTTTGTGTTGGTTGAATAGATGAATCTGAGATTGTGTGATGCATATCGTATAATCGTACCCTCGGATACTTGAGGTGACATTGGAGTATCTAGGTGACATTAGGGTTTCGGTTGATATGTGTCTTAAGGTGTTATTCTATTATGAACTCTTGAATAGATCGATTTGAAAGAATAACTTTGAGGTGGTTTCGTACCCTACAATAATCTCTTCGTTTGTTATCCGCTATTAGTGACTTTGGAGTGACTCTTTGTTGCATGCTGAGGGATAGTTATATGATCCAATTATGTTATTATTGTTGAGAGAACTTGCACTAGTGAAAGTATGAACCCTAGGCCTTGTTTCCTAGCATTGCAATACCGTTTACGCTCACTTTTATCATTAGTTACCTTGTTGTCTTTATATTTTCAGATTACAAATACTCATATCTATCATCCATATTGCACTTGTATCACCATCTCTTCGCCGAACCAGTGCACCTATACAATTTACCATTGTATTGGGTGTGTTGGGGACACAGGAGACTCTTTGTTATTTGGTTCCAGGGTTGTTCGAGACAGACCATCTTCAACCTACGCCTCCCACGGATTGATGAACCTTAGGTCATCCACTTGAGGGAAATTTGCTACTGTCCTACAAACCTCTGCATTTGGAGGCCCAACAACGTCTACAAGAAGAAGGTTGCGTAGTAGACATCACTAACCGTTAGCCATAGTAGTAGAAGTAATAGTTGGCGAGACAACTTCATGAAGATCATGATGATGGAGATCATGGTGTCATGCCGGTGACGAAGGTGATCACGCCGCGCCTCGAAGATGGAGATCAAAAGGCGCAAGATGATATTGGCCATATCATGTCACTTTATGATTTGCATGTGATGTTTATCATGTTTGCATCTTATTTTCTTAGAACGACGGTAGCATAAATAAGATGATCCCTCACAAAATTTCAAGGAAGTGTTTCCCCTAACTGTGCACCATTGCAAAGGATCGTTGTTTCGAAGCACCACGTGATGATCGTGTGTGATAGATTCTAACGTTCGCATACAACAGGTGTAAGCCAGATTTACACATGCGAAACACTTAGGTTGACTTGACGAGCCTAGCATGTACAGACATGGCCTCAGAACATAAGAGACCAAAAGGTCGAACATGAGTCGTATAGTAGATGCGATCAACATGGAGATGTTCACCGTTGATGACTAGTCTATCTCACGTGATGATCGGACACGTGATGAATAGAGGGATGTCTATCTAAGTGGGAGTTCATTAATAATTTGATTAGATGAACTTAATTATCATGAACTTAGTCTAAAGTTGTCTTTACAATCTATCCTGTAGATCCAATGGCCCATGCCAATGTTGCCCTCAACTTCAACGCGTTCCTAGAGAAAACCAAGTTGAAAGACGATGGTAGCAACTATACGTATTGGGTTCGTAACTTGAGGATCATCCTCATAGCTGCCAAGAAAGCATATGTCCTTGAAGCACCGCTAGGTGAAGCACCCATTTTCCCAGCAACTCAAGATGTTATGAACGCATGGCAGTCGCGTAGTGATGATTACTCCCTGGTTCAATGCGGCATACTTTACAGCTTAGAATCGGGGCTCCAAAAGCGTTTTGAGCAGCACAGAGCATATGAGATGTTCCAAGAGCTGAAAATGGTTTTCCAAGCTCATGCCCGAGTCGAGAGATATGAAGTCTCTGACAAGTTCTACAGTTGTAAGATGGAGGAAAACAGTTCTGTCAGTGAGCATATACTCAAAATGTCTGGGTTGCACAACCGCTTGTCTCAGTTGGGAGTTAATCTTCCAGATGACTTGGTCATTGACATGATCCTCCAATCACTTCCACCTAGCTACAAGAGCTTTGTGATGAACTACAATATGCAAGGGATGGATAAGTCCATTCCTGAGTTATATTCAATGCTGAAATCAGCGGAGGTGGAAATCAAAAAGGAACATCAAGTGTTGATGGTGAATAAGACCACTAGTTTCAAGAAAGGCAAGGGTAAGAAGAACTTCAAGAAGGACAACAAGGGAATTGCCGCACCCGGTAAGCCACTTGCCGGGAAGAAGCCAAAGAATGGACCCAAGCCTGAGACTGAGTGCTTTTATTGCAAGGGAAATGGTCACTAGAAGCGGAACTGCCCCAAGTACTTAGCGAGTAAGAAGGCTGGCAACACCAAAGGTATATATGATATACATATTATTGATGTGTGATACGTCTCCAACGTATCTATAATTTTTCATTGCTCCATGCTATATTATCTACTGTTTTGGACATTATTGGGCTTTATTATCCACTTTTATATTATTTTTGGGACTAACCTATTAACCGAAGGCCCAACCCAGAATTGCTGTTTTTTGCCTGTTTTAGGGTTTTGAAGAAAAGGAATATCAAACGAAGTCCAAACGGAATAAAACCTTCGGGAACGTGATTTTCTCATTGAATACAACCCAGGAGACTTGGACCCTACATCAAGACACGTAGCAGGAGGCCACGAGGTAGGGGGCGCGCCTACCCCCCCAGGCACGCCCTCCACCCTCGTGGGCCCCCTGTTGCTCCACTGGCATACTTCTTCCTCCTATATATACCCATGTACCCCCAAACGATCAGAGACGGAGCCAAAACCCTAATTCCACCGCCGTAACTTTCTGTATCCACAAGATCCCATCTTGGGGCCTATTCCAGAGCTCCGCCGGAGGGGGCATTGATCATGGAGGTCTTCTTCATCAACACCATAGCCCCTCCGATGAAGTGTGAGTAGTTTACCTCAGACCTACGGGTCCATAGTTAGTAGCTAGATGGCTTCTTCTCTCTTTTTGGATCTCAATACAATGTTCTCCCCCTCTCTTGTGGAGATCTATTCAATGTAATCTTCTTTTTGCGGTGTGTTTATTGAGATCGATGAATTGTGGGTTTATGATCAAGTCTATCTATGAATAATATTTGAATCTTCTCTGAATTCTTTTATGTATGATTCGTTATCTTTGCAAGTCTCTTCGAATTATCAGTTTGGTTTGGCCTACTAGATTGATCTTTCTTGCAATGGGAGAAGTGCTTAGCTTTGGGTTCAATCTTGCGGTGTCCTTTCCCGGTGACAGTAAGGGCAGCAAGGCACGTATTGTATTGTTGCCATCGAGGATAACAAGATGGGGTTTTATTCATATTGCATGAGTCTATCCCTCTACATCATGTCATCTTGCTTAAGGCATTACTTTGTTTTTAATTTAATACTCTAGATGCATGCTGGATAGCGGTCGATGAGTGGAGTAATAGTAGTAGATGCAGGCAGGAGTCGGTCTACTTGTCTCAGACGTGATGCCTATATACATGATCATACCTAGATATTCTCATAACTATGCTCGATTCTGTCAATTGCTCAACAGTAATTTGTTCACCCACCATAGAATACTTATGCTCTCGAGAGAAGCCACTAGCGAAACCTATGGCCCTCGGGTCTATCTTTATCATATCAATCTCCTACTACTTAGTTATTTACTTTGCCTTTATTTTACTTTGCATCTTTATCATAAAAATACCAAAAATATTATCTTATCATATCTATCAGATCTCACTCTCGTAAGTGGCCCCATAGGGATTGGCAACCCCTATTTGCATTGGTTGCGAGGATTTATTTGTTTTGTGCAGGTGCGAGGGACTCGCGCGTAGCCTCCTACTGGATTGACACCTTGGTTCTCAAAAACTGAGGGAAATACTTATGCTACTTTGCTGCATCATGCCTTCCTCTTCGGGGAACACCAACGCAGTGCTAAAAGAGGTAGCAAGAAGGATTTCTGGCACCGTTGCCGGGGAGGTCTACGCAAAAGTCAACATACCAAGTACCCATCACATACCCTTATCTCCCGCATTACATTATTTGCCATTTGCCTCTCGTTTTCCTCTCCCCCACTTCACCCTTGCCGTTTTATTCGCCCTCTCTCTCTACCCCCCCTCTCTATTTTCCTCTTTTTGCCTGCTTGCTTTTTGTTTGCTTGTGTGTTAGTTTGCTTGCTTGTCACGATGGCTCAAGATAATGCTAAATTGTGTGACTTCACCGATACCAACAACAATGATTTTATTAGCACTCCGATTGCTCCTCTTACCGATGCTGAATCTTGTGAAATTAATGCTGCTTTGCTGAATCTTGTTATGAAAGATCCGTTCTCCGGCCTTCCTAGTGAAGATGCCGCTACCCATCTAAATAGCTTCGTTGATTTGTGTGACATGCAAAAGAAGAAAGATGTGGATAATGATATTGTTAAATTGAAGCTATTTCCTTTTTCGCTTAGAGATCGTGCTAAAGCTTGGTTTTCGTCTTTGCCTAACAATAGTATTGATTCATGGAACAAGTGCAAAGATGCTTTTATCTCTAAGTATTTTCCTCCTGCTAAGATCATCTCTCTTAGAAACGATATTATGAATTTTAAGCAACTTGATCATGAACATGTTGCACAAGCTTGGGAGAGAATGAAATTAATGATACATAATTGCCCTACTCATGGTTTAAATTTATGGATGATTATACAAATTTTGTATGCCGGATTGAATTTTGCTTCTAGAAATCTTTTAGATTCGGCCGCGGGAGGCACTTTTATGGAAATCACTTTAGGAGAAGCTACTAAACTCCTAGATAATATTATGGTTAATTATTCTCAATGGCATACTGAAAGATCTACTAATAAAAAGGTGCATGCGATAGAAGAAATTAATGTTTTGAGTGGAAAGATGGATGAACTTATGAAATTATTTGCTAATAAGAGTGTTTCTTCTGATCCTAATGATATTCCCTTGTCTACTTTGATTGAGAATAATAATTAATCTATGGATGTGAATTTTGTTGGTAGGAACAATTTTGGTAACAACGCGTATAGAGGAAATTTCAATCCTAGGCCTTATCCTAGTAATCCCTCTAATAATTATGGTAATTCCTACAACAATTCTTATGGAAATTATAATAAGATTCCCTCTGATTTTGATTCTAATATTAAAGAATTTATTACTTCTCAAAAGAATTTTAATGCTATGGTTGAAGAAAAATTGCTTAAAATTGATGATTTGGCTAGGAACGTTGATAGAATTGCTCTTGATGTTGATTCTTTGAAACTTAGATCTATTCCACCTAAGCATGATATCAACGAGTCTCTCAAGGCCATGCAAATTTCCATTGATGAGTGCAAAGAAAGAACCGCTAGGATGCATGCTAAGAAAGATGCCTTTATAAAAGCGTGTTCTTCTAGTTCCTATGAAAATAATGATGAAGATCTAAAAGTTATTGATGTGTCCCCTATTAAATCTTTGTTTTGCAATATGAATCTTGATAATGATGGGACTGAATATGATCCACCTTTACCTAGAAGGCGTTCCAAGAATTCTGAATCTTTTGATCTTGATGCTAAATTTGATAAAAGTGGGATTGAAGAAATTAAAACCCTAGATGTTGCTAAACCCACTATTATGGATTTCAAGGAATTTAACTATGAAAATTGCTCTTTGATTGATTGTATTTCCTTGTTGCAATCCGTGCTAAATTCTCCTCACGCTTATAGTCAAAATAAAGCGTTTACTAAACATATCGTTGATGCCTTGATGCAATCTTATGAAGAAAAACTTGAATTGGAAGTTTCCATCCCTAAAAAACTTTATGATGAGTGGGAACCAACTATTAAAATTAAAATTAAAGATCATGAATTCTATGCTTTATGTGATTTGGGTGCTAGTGTTTCCACGATTCCAAAAACTTTGTGTGATTTGTTAGGTTTCCGTGATTTTGATGATTGCTCTCTAAACTTGCACCTTGCGGATTCCACTATTAAGAAACCAATGGGAAGAATTAATGATGTTCTTATTGTTGCAAATAGTAATTATGTGCCCATAGATTTTATTGTTCTTGACATAGATTGCAATCCTTCATGTCCTATTATTCTTGGTAGACCTTTCCTTAGAACGATTGGTGCCATTATTGATATGAAGGAAGGAAATATTAGATTCCAATTTCCATTAAGGAAAGGCATGGAACACTTTCCTAGAAAGAAAATTAAATTATCTTATGAATCTATTATGAGAGCCACTTATGGATTGCCTACCAAAGATGGCAATACCTAGATCTATTCTTGCTTGTTATGCCTAGCTAGGGGCGTTAAACGATAGCGCTTGTTGGGAGGCAACCCAATTTTATTTTTATTACTTGATTTTTGCTCCTGTTTAGTAATAAATAAATTATATAGCCTCTGTTTTGGTTGTGTTTTTTTTGTTTAATTAGTGTTTGTGCCAAGTAGAACCGTTGGGAAGACTTGGGGAAAGTCTTGTTGAACTTGCTGTAAAAAACAGAAACTTTAGTGCTCACGAGAACTGCTGTCATTTTTATTTGGAAAGTGCTATTTAGTTAATTATTTTTTAAGATGATTAATAGATAAATTCCTCACGTCCAGCAATTTATTTTAGAATTTTTGGGGTTCCAGATCTTGCGCTAGCTGCAGATTACTACAGACTGTTCTGTTTTTTGACAGATTCTGTTTTTCGTGTGTTGTTTGCTTATTTTGATGAATCTATGGCTAGTAAAATAGTTTATAAACCATAGAGAAGTTGGAATACAGTAGGTATAACACCCATATAAATAAAGAATGAGTTCATTACATTACCTTGAAGTGGTCTTTTGTTTTCTTTCGCTAACGGAGCTCACGAGATTTTCTACTTTAAGTTTTGTGTTGTGAAGTTTTCAAGTTTTGGGTAAAGATTTGATGGATTATGGAACAAGGAGTGGCAAGAGCCTAAGCTTGGGGATGCCCATGGCACCCCCAAGATAATCTAAGGACACCTAAAAGCCAAAGCTTGGGGATGCCCCGGAAGGCATCCCCTCTTTCGTCTACTTCTATCGGTAACTTTACTTGGAGCTATATTTTTATTTACCACATGATATGTGTTTTGCTTGGAGCGTCTTGTATGATTTGATTATTTGCTTGTTAGTTTACCACAATCATCCTTGCTGTACACACCTTTTGAGAGAGCCATACATGATTTGGAATTTGTTAGAATACTCTATGTGCTTCGCTTATATCTTTTGAGTTATATAATTTTGCTCTATGTGCTTCGCTTATATCTTTTGAGTTATATAAATTTTGCTCTAGTGCTTCACTTATATCTTTTAGAGCACGGTGGTGGATTTGTTTTATAGAAACTTTTGACCTCTCATGCTTCACTTAGGTTACTTTTGAGAGTCTTAATAGCATGGTTATTTGCTTAAAATCCTAATATGCTTGGTATGCAAGATTAATAATAAAACTCTCTTATGAGTGTGTTGAATACTATGAGAAGTTTGATACTTGACAATTGTTTTGAGATATGGAGATGGTGATATTAAAGTCATGCTAGTTGATTAGTTGTGAATTTGAGAAATACTTGTGTTGAAGCTTGTGATTCCCGTAGCATGCACGTATGGTGAACCGCTATGTGATGAAGTCGGAGCATGATTTATTTATTGATTGTCTTCCTTATGAGTGGCGGTCGGGGATGAGAAATGGTCTTTTCCTACCAATCTATCCCCCTAGGAGCATGCGCATAATACTTTGCTTTGATAACGTGTAGATTTTTGTAATAAGTATATGAGTTCTTTATGACTAATGTTGAGTCCATGGATCATACGCACTCTCACCCTTCCACCATTGCTAGCCTCTCTAATACCACACACATTTCGCGGGTATCATACACCCACCATATACCTTCCTCAAAACAGCCACCATACCTACCTATCATGGCATTTTCATAGCCATTCCGAGATATATTGCCATGCAACTTTCCACCGTTCCATTTACTATGACACACTCCATCCTTGTCATATTGCTTTGCATGATCATGTAGTTGACACTGTATTTGTGGCAAAGCCACCGTTCATAATTCTTTCATACATGTCACTCATGAGTCATTGCATATCCCGGTACACCACCGGAGGCATTCACATAGAGTCACATTTTGTTCTAAGTATCGAGTTGTAATTCTTGAGTTGTAAGAAAATAAAAGTGTGATGATCATCATTATTAGAGCATTGTCCCAAGTGAGGAAAGGATGATGGAGACTATGATTCCCCCACAAGTCGGGATGAGACTCCGGATGAAAAATAAATAAAAGAGGCCAAAGAAGCCCAAATAAAAAAAGAGAAAGAAAAGAGGCCATAAAAGAGAGAGAGAAAAGGCCCAAATAAAAAATAAAAAATGAGAGAAAAAGAGAGAATGGACAATGTTACTATCCTTTTACCACACTTGTGCTTCAAAGTAGCACCATGATCGTCATAGTAGAGAGTCTCTCATGTTATCAATTTCATATACTAGTGGGAATCTTTCATTATAGAACTTGGCTTGTATATTCCAGTGATGGGCTTCCTCAAATTGCCCTAGGTCTTCATGAGCAAGCAAGTTGGATGCACATCCGCTTAGTTTCTTTTTGAGCTTTCATATACTTATAGCTCTAGTGCATCCGTTGCATGTCAATCCCTACTCACTCACATTGATATTATTGATGGGCATCTCCATAGCCCGTTGATACGCCTAGTTGATGTGAGACTATCTTCTCCTTTTTGTCTTCTCCACAACCACCATTCTATTCCACCTATAGTGCTATATCCATGGCTCACACTCATGTACTGTGTGAAGATTGAAAAAGTTTGAGAACATAAAAAGTATGAAAAAATTGCTTGGCTTGTCATCGGGGTTGTGCATGATTTAAATATTTTGTGTGGTGAAGATAGAGCATAGCCAGACTATATGATTTTGTAGAGATAACTTTCTTTAGCCATGTTATTTTGAGATGACATAATTGCTTTGTTAGTATACTTGAAGTATTATCATTTTTATGTCAATATGAACTTCTGTCTTGAATCTTTCAGATCTGAATTCATACCACAATTAAGAAGAATTACACTAAAATTATGCCAAGTAGCACTCCGCATCAAAAATTCTGATCATTTACCTACTCGAGGACGAGCAGGAATTAAGCTTGGGGATGCTTGATACGTCTCCAATGTATCTATAATTTTTGATTGCTCCATGCTATATTATCTACTGTTTTGGACATTACTGGGCTTTATTATCCACTTTTATATTATTTTTCGGACTAAACTATTAACCGGAGGCCCAGCCCAGAATTGCTGTTTTTTTGCCTGTTTTAGGGTTTCGAAGAAAAGGAATATCAAACGGAGTCCAAACGGGATGAAACCTTCGGGAACGTGATTTTCTCATCGAATACAACTCAGGAGACTTGGACCCTACGTCAAGACATGTAATAGGAGGCCACGAGGTAGGGGGGGTGCGCCTACCCCCCCAGGCGCGCCCTCCACCCTCGTGGGCCCCCTGTTGCTCCACCGACGTACTTCTTCCTCCTATATATACCCACGTACCCCAAACGATCAGAGATGGAGCCAAAACCCTAATTCCACCATCGTAACTTTCTGTATCCACGAGATCCCATCTCGGGGCCTGTTCCGGAGCTCTGCCGGAGGGGGCATCGATCACGGAGGGCTTCTTCATCAACACCATAGCCCCTCCGATGAAGTGTGAGTAGTTTACCTCAGACCTACGGGTCCATAGTTAGTAGCTAGCTGGCTTCTTCTCTCTTTTTGGATCTCAATACAATGTTCTCCCCCTCTCTTGTGGAGATCTATTCGATGTAATCTTCTTTTTGCGGTGTGTTTGTTGAGACCGATGAATTGTGGGTTTATGATCAAGTCTATCTATGGATAATATTTGAATCTTCTCTGAATTATTTTATGTATGATTGGTTATCTTTGCAAGTCTCTTTGAATTATCAGTTTAGTTTGGCCTACTAGATTGATCTTTCTTGCAATGGGAGAAGTGCTTAGCTTTGGGTTCAATCTTGCGGTGTCCTTTCTCGGTGACAGTAAGGGCAGGAAGGCACGTATTGTATTGTTGCCATCGAGGATAACAAGATGGGGTTTTCTTCATATTGCATGAGTCTATCCCTCTACATCATGTCATCTTGCTTAAGGCGTTACTCTGTTTTTAACTTAATACTCTAGATGCATGCTGGATAGCGGTCGATGAGTGGTGTAATAGTAGTAGATGCAGGCAGGAGTTGGTCTACTTGTCTCGGACGTGATGCCTATATAGATGATCATACCTAGATATTCTCATAACTATGCTCAATTCTGTCAATTGCTCAACAGTAATTTGTTCACCCACCGTAGAATATTTATGCTCTCGAGAGAAGCCACTAGGGAAACCTATGGCCCCCGGGTCTATCTTTATCATATCAATATCCTACTACTTAGTTATTTACTTTGCCTTTATTTTACTTTGCATCTTTATCATAAAAATACCAAAAATATTATCTTATCATATCTACCAGATCTCACTCTCGTAAGTGGCCCTATAGGGATTGACAACCCCTATTTGTGTTGGTTGCGAGGATTTATTTGTTTTGTGCAGGTGCGAGGGACTCGCGCGTAGCCTCCTACTGGATTGATACCTTGGTTCCCCAAAACCGAGGGAAATACTTACGCTACTTTGCTGTTGGGGAACGTTGCAGAAAACAAAAATTTTCCTACGGTTTCACCAAGATCCATTTAGGAGTTCATCTAGCAATGAGTGATCGGATTTCATCTACATACCT
This sequence comes from Triticum aestivum, assembly GCF_018294505.1. Taxonomy (NCBI): domain Eukaryota; kingdom Viridiplantae; phylum Streptophyta; class Magnoliopsida; order Poales; family Poaceae; genus Triticum; species Triticum aestivum. The sequence goes on along the minus strand of NC_057800.1, from coordinate 512,298,625 downwards.
TTCTAGATCACGCGCGGAAGCGTTCAAAGAACGGGGATGAGGAAGCCGTACAAGACGTGATCCAAATCACCAGAGATCCTAGCGCCGAACGGACGGCACCTCCGTGTTCAACACACGTACGGTCAGCGTGACGTCTCCTCCTTCTTGATCCAGCAAGGGGGAAGGAGAGGTTGAGGAAGATGGCTCCAGCAGCAGCACGACGGCGTGGTGGTGGTGGAGCTGCAGTACTCCGTCAGGGCTTCGCCAAGCTCTATGGAGGAGGAGGAGGTGTTGGAGAGGGAGAGGGAGGCACCAAAGGCGTGGGTGAGAGGCCCTCCTTCCCCCCACTATATATAGGGAGCCTAGGGGGGGGCGCCGGCCCTAGGAGATGCAATCTCCTAGGGGGGGGGGGGCGGCCAAGGGGTGGGGGGCTTGCCCCCCAAGCAAGGGGGCGCCCCCCTTTAGGGTTTCCCCTACCCTAGGCGGATGGGCCCTAGGGGAAAGTGGTGCCCCAGCCCACTTTGGGCTGGATCCCTTCCCACTTTAGCCCATGGGGCCCTCCGGGATAGGTGGCCCCACCTGGTGGACCCCCGGGACCCTTCCGGTGGTCCCGGTACAATACCGGTGACCCCGAAACTTGTCCCGATGGCCGAAATAGCACTTCCTATATATAATTCTTTACCTCCGGACCATTCCGAAACTCCTCGTGACGTCCTGGATCTCATCCGAGACTCCGAACAACTTTCGGGTTACTGCATATACATATCCCTACAACCATAGCGTCACCGAACCTTAAGTGTGCAGACCCTACGGGTTCGGGAGACATGTAGACATGACCGAGATTGCTCTCTGGTCAATAACCAACAGCGGGATCTGGATACCCATGTTGGCTCCCACATGCTCCTCGATGATCTCATCGGATGAACCACGATGTCAAGGATTCAAGCAACCCCGTATACAATTCCCTTCGTCAATCGGTATGTTACTTGCCCGAGATTCGATCATCGGTGTCCCAATACCTCGTTCAATCTCGTTACCGACAAGTCACTTTACTTGTACCGTAATGCATGATCCCGTGACCAGACACTTGGTCACTTTGAGCTCATTATGATGATGCATTACCGAGTGGGCCCAGTGATACCTCTCCGTCATACGGAGTGACAAATCCCAGTCTTGATCCGTGTCAACCCAATAGACACTTTCAGAGATACCCGTAGTATACCTTTATAGTCACCCAGTTACGTTGTGACGTTTGGTACACCCAAAGCACTCCTACGGTATCCGGGAGTTACACGATCTCATGGTCTAAGGAAAAGATACTTGACATTGGAAAACTCTAGCAAATGAACTATACGATCTTGTGCTATGTTTAGGATTGGGTCTTGTCCATCACATCATTCTCCTAATGATGTGATCTCGTTATCAATGACATCCAATGTCCATAGTCAGGAAACCATGACTATCTGTTGATCAACGAGCTAGTCAACTAGAGGCTTACTAGGGACATGTTGGTGTCTAAGTATTCACACATGTATTACGATTTCCGGATAACACAATTATAGCATGAATAAAAGACAATTATCATGAACAAGGAAATATAATAATAATCCTTTTTATTATTGCCTCTAGGGCATATTTCCAATAGTCTCCTACTTGCACTAGAGTCAATAATCTAGTTACATTGTGATGAATCGAACACCCATGGAATTCTGGTGTTGATCATGTTTTGCTCTAGGGAGAGGTTTAGTCAACGGATCTTCTACATTCAGGTCCGTATGTACTTTACAAATATCTATGTCTCCATCTTGAACATTTTCATGAATGGAGTTGAAGCGACGTTTGATGTGCCTTGTCTTCTTGTGAAACCTGGGCTCCTTGGCAAGAGCAATAGCTCCAGTGTTGTCACAGAAGAGCTTGATCGGCCCCGACGCATTGGGTATGACTCCTAGGTCGGTGATGAACTCCTTCACCCAAATTGCTTCATGCGCTGCCTCCGAGGCTGCCATGTACTCCGCTTCACATGTAGATCCCGCCACGACGCTCTGCTTGCAACTGCACCAGCTTACTGCCCCACCATTCAAAATATACACGTATCCGGTTTGTGACTTAGAGTCATCCAGATCTGTGTCGAAGCTAGCGTCGACGTAACCTTTTACAATGAGCTCTTCGTCACCTCCATAAACGAGAAACATTTCCTTAGTCCTTTTCAGGTACTTCAGGATATTCTTGACCGCTGTCCAGTGTTCCTTGCTGGGATTACTTTGGTACCTTCCTACCAAACTCACGGCAAGGTTTACATCAGGTCTGGTACACAGCATGGCATACATAATAGAACCTATGGCTGAGGCATAGGGGATGACACTCATCTCTTCTATATCTTCTGCCGTGGTCGGACATTGAGCTGAGCTCAATTTCACACCTTGCAACACAGGAAAGAACCCCTTCTTAGACTGATCCATATTGAACTTCTTCAATATCTTATCAAGGTATGTGCTTTGTGAAAGACCTATGAGGCGTCTTGATCTATCTCTGTAGATCTTGATGCCTAATATATAAGCAGCTTCTCCAAGGTCTTTCATTGAAAAACTCTTATTCAAGTAGGCCTTAATGCTGTCCAAAAGCTCTATATCATTTCCCATCAAAAGTATGTCATCTACATATAATATGAGAAATGCTACAGAGCTCCCACTCACTTTCTTGTAAACGCAGGCTTCTCCATAAGTCTGCATAAACCCAAACGCTTTGATCATCTCATCAAAGTGAATGTTCCAACTCCGAGATGCTTGCACCAGCCCATAAATCGAGCGTTGGAGCTTGCACACCTTGTCAGCATACTTAGGATCGACGAAACCTTCCGGCTGCATCATATACAATTCTTCCTTAAGGAAACCATTAAGGAATGCCGTTTTGACGTCCATTTGCCATATTTCATAATCATAGAATGCGGCAATTGCTAACATGATTCGGACGGACTTCAGCTTCGCTACCGGTGAGAAAGTCTCATCGTAGTCAACCCCTTGAACTTGTCGATAACCCTTAGCGACAAGCCGAGCTTTATAGGTGGTCACATTACCATCCGCGTCTGTCTTCTTCTTAAAGATCCATTTATTTTCTATGGCTTGCCGCTCTACGGGCAAGTCAGTCAAAGTCCATACTTCGTTTTCATACATGGATCCTATCTCGGATTTCATGGCTTCCAGCCATTTGTCGGAATCCGAGCCCACCATCGCTTCTTCATAGTTTGAAGGTTCACCATTGTCTAACAACATGATTTCCAAGACAGGGTTGCCGTACTAATCTGGTGCGGAACGTGTCCTTGTGGACCTTCGAATTTCAGTAGGAGCTTGATCAGAAGTATCTTGATCATCATCATTAACTTCCTCTCTAGTCGGTGCAGGCACCTTAGGAACATTTTCTTGAGTTGCGCCATTTTCCGGTTCAAGAGGTAATACTTCATCAAGTTCTACTTTCCTCCCACTTACTTCTTTCGAGAGAAACTCCTTCTCTAGAAAGGATCCATTCTTGGCAACAAAGATCTTGCCTTCGGATCTGAGGTAGAAGGTATACCCAATAGTTTCTTTAGGGTATCCTATGAAGACGCATTTTTTCGACTTGGGTTCGAGCTTTTCAGGTTGAAGTTTCTTGACATAAGCATCGCATCCCCAAACTTTTAGAAACGACAGCTTAGGTTTCTTCCCAAACCATAATTCATACGGTGTCGTCTCAACAGATTTCGACGGAGCCATATTTAAAGTGAATGCGGCAGTCTCTAAAGCATAGCCCCAAAAAGATAGCGGTAAATCGGTAAGAGACATCATAGATCACACCATATCTAATAGAGTGCGATTACGACGTTCGGACACACCATTACGCTGAGGTGTTCCAGGCGGCGTGAGTTGTGAAACTATTCCACATTTTCTTAAGTGTGTGCCAAACTCGTGACTCAAGTATTCTCCTCCACGATCTGATCGCATGAACTTGGTTTTCCTGTCACGTTGATTCTCAACCTCACTCTGAAATTCCTTGAACTTTTCAAAGGTCTCAGACTTGTGTTTCATTAAGTAGACATACCCATATCTACTCAAGTCATCAGTGAGGGTGAGAACATACGATAGCCACCACGAGCCTCAACACTCATTGGACCGCACACATCAGTATGTATGATTTCCAATGAGTTGGTTGCTCGTTGCATTGTTCCTGAGAACGGAGTCTTGGTCATTTTACCCATGAGGCATGGTTCGCACGTGTCAAATGATTCGTAATCAAGAGACTCTAAAAGTCCATCAACATGGAGCTTCTTCATGCGTTTGACACCTATGTGACCAAGGCGGCAGTGCCACAAGTATGTGGGACTATCATTATCAATCTTACATCTTTTGGTACTCACACTATGAACATGTGTAGCATTACGCTCGAGATTCATTAAGAATAAACCATTCACCATCGGAGCATGACCATAAAACATATCTCTCATATAAATAGAACAACCATTATTCTCGGATTTAAATGAGTAGCCATCTCGAATTAAACGAGATCCTGATACAGTGTTCATGCTCAAAGCTGGCACTAAATAACAATTATTAAGGTTTAAAACTAATCCCGAAGGTAAATGTAGAGGTAGCGTGCCGACGGCGATCACATTGACCTTGGAACCATTCCCGGCGCGCATCGTCACCTCGTCCTTCGCCAGTCTCCGCTTATTCCGCAGCTCCTGTTTTGAGTTAAAATGTGAGCAACTGCACCGGTATCAAATACCCAGGAGCTACTACGAGTACTGGTAAGGTACACATCGATTACATGTATATCACATATACCTTTCGTGATGCCGGCCTTCTTGTCCGCTAAGTATTTGGGGCAGTTCCGCTTCCAGTGACCACTTCCCTTGCAATAAAAGCACTCAATCTCGGGCTTGGGTCCATTCTTTGGCTTCTTCCCGGCAGCTTGCTTGCCGGGTGCGGCAACTCCCTTGCCGTCCTTCTTGAAGGCTTTCTTACCCTTGCCCTTCTTGAACTTAGTGGTTTTATTCACCATCAACACTTGATGTTCCTTTTTGACTTCTATCTCTGCTGATTTCAGCATTGCAAATACTTCAGGAACGGTCTTTTCCATCCCCTGCATATTGAAGTTCATCACAAAGCTCTTGTAGCTCGGTGGAAGCGACTGAAGGATTCTGTCAATGACCGCGTCATCCGGGAGATTAACTCCCAGCTGAGTCAAGCGGTTATGCAACCCAGACATAGTGAGTATGTGCTCACTGACAGAACTGTTTTCCTCCATCTTACAGCTGAAGAACTTGTCGGAGACTTGATATCTCTTGACCCGGGCATGAGCTTGGAAAACCATTTTCAGCTCTTCGAACATCTCATATGCTCCGTGTCTCTCAAAACGCTTTTGGAGCCCCGGCTCTAAGCTGTAAAGCATGCCGCACTGAACAAGGGAGTAGTCATCGGTACGTGCCTGCCAAGCGTTCATAACATCTTGTTCTGCAGGGAGAACAGGTGCGTCACCTAGCGGTGCTTGTAGGACATAATCTTTCTTGGCAGCTATGAGGATGATCCTCAGGTTCCGGACCCAGTCCGTGTAGTTGCTGCCATCGTCTTTCAGCTTGGTTTTCTCTAGGAACTTGTTGAAGTTGTGGACTACGTTGGCCATTTGATCTACAAGACATATTGTAAAAAATTTAGACTAAGTTCATGATAATTAAGTTCTAATCAAATTATTCAATGAACTCCCACTTAGATAGACATCCCTCTAGTAATCTAAGTATAACATGATCCAAGTTAACTAGGCCGTGTCCGATCATCACGTGAGACGGACTAGTCAACATCGGTGAACATCTTCATGTTGATCGTATCTTCTATACGACTCATGCTCGACCTTTCGGTCTTCTGTGTTCCGAGGCCATGTCTGTACATGCTAGGCTCGTCAAGTCAACCTAAGTGTTTGCATGTGTAAATCTGTCTTACACCCGTTGTATGTGAATGTTGGAATCTAACACCCGATCATCACGTGGTGCTTTGAAACAACGAACTGTCGCAACGGTGCACAGTTAGGGGGAACACTTTCTTGAAATTATTATGAGGGATCATCTTATTTACTACCGTCGTTCTAAGTAAAAAAGATGCAGAAACATGATAAACATCACATGCAATCAAATAATAATAGTGACATGATATGGCCAATATCACATAGCTCCTTTGATCTCCATCTTGGGGCTCCATGATCATCTTGTCACCAGCATGACACCATGATCTCCATCATCGTGTCTCCATGAAGTTGCTCGCCAACTATTACTTCTACTACTATGGCTAACACGTTTAGCAATAAAGTAAAGTAATTTACATGGCGTTTCTCAATGACACGCAGGTCATACAAAAAATAAAGACAACTCCTATGGTCCTGCCGGTTGTCATACTCATCGACATGCAAGTCGTGATTCCTATTACAATAGCATGAACATCTCATACATCACATATATATCATTCATCATTCATCACAACTTTGGCCATATCATATCACAAAGCACTTGCTGCAAAAACAAGTTAGACGTCCTCTAATTGTTGTTGCAATTTTTACGTGGCTGAAATAGGGTTCTAGCAAGAATGTTTTCTTACCTACGTGAAAGCCACAACGTGATTTGTCAACTTCTATTCACCCTTCATAAGGACCCTTTCATCAAATCCGCTCCAACTAAAGTGGGAGGGACAGACACCCGCCAGCCACGTTATGCAACTAGTGCATGTCAGTCGGTGGAACCGGTCTCACGTAAGCGTACATGTAAGGTTGGTCTGGGCCGCTTCATCCCACAATACCGTTGAAGCAAAATAAGACTAGTAGCGGCAAGAAAGTTGACAACATCTACGCCCACAACAAATTGTGTTCTACTCGTGCAAAAGGAACTACGCATAGACCTAGCTCATGATGCCACTGTTGGGAAACGTTGCAGAAAACAAAAATTTTCCTACGGTTTCACCAAGATCCATCTAGGAGTTCATCTAGCAACGAGTGATCGGATTGCATCTACATACCTTTGTAGATCATGCGCGGAAGCGTTCAAAGAACGGGGATGAGGAAGCCGTACTCGACGTGATCGAAATCACCGGAGATCCTAGCGCCGAACGGACGGCACCTCCGCGTTCAACACACGTATGGTCAGCATGACGTCTCCTCCTTCTTGATCCAGCAAGGGGGAAGGAGAGGTTGAGGAAGATGGCTCCAGCAGCAGCACGACGGCGTGGTGGTGGTGGAGCTGCAGTACTCCGTCAGGGCTTCGCCAAGCTCTATGGAGGAGGAGGAGGTGTTGGAGAGGGAGAGGGAGGCACCAAAGGCGTGGGTGAGAGGCCCTCCTTCCCCCCCACTATATATAGGGAGCCTAGGGGGGCGCCGGCCCTAGGAGATGCAATCTCCTAGGGGGCGGCGGCCAAGGGGTGGGGGGCTTGCCCCCCAAGCAAGGGGGCGCCCCCCTTTAGGGTTTCCCCTACCCTAGGCGCATGGGCCCTAGGGGAAAGTGGCGCCCCAACCCACTTTGGGCTGGATCCCTTCCCACTTTAGCCCATGGGGCCCTCCGGGATAGGTGGCCCCACCTGGTGGACCCCCGGGACCCTTCCGGTGGTCCCGGTACAGTACCGGTGACCCCGAAACTTGTCCCGATGGCCGAAATAGCACTTCCTATATATAATTCTTTACCTCCGGACCATTCCAAAACTCCTCGTGAAGTTTGGGATCTCATCCGGGACTCCGAACAACTTTCGGGTTACTGCATATACATATCCCTACAACCCTAGCGTCACCGAACCTTAAGTGTGCAGACCCTACGGGTTCGGAGACATGTAGACATGACCGAGATTGCTCTCCGGTCAATAACCAACAGCGGGATCTGGATACCCATGTTGGCTCCCACATGCTCCTCGATGATCTCATCGGATGAACCACGATGTCGAGGATTCAAGCAACCCCGTATACAATTCCCTTCGTTAATCGGTATGTTACTTGCCCGAGATTCGATCGTCGGTATCCCAATACCTCGTTCAATCTTGTTACCGGCAAGTCACTTTACTCATACCGTAATGCATGATCCCGTGACCAGATACTTGGTCACTTTGAGCTCATTATGATGATGCATTACCGAGTGGGCCCAGTGATACCTCTCCGTCATACGGAGTGACAAATCCCAGTCTTGATCCGTGTCAACCCAACAGACACTTTCGGAGATACCCATAGTATACCTTTATAGTCACCCAGTTACGTTGTGACGTTTGGTACACCCAAAGCACTCCTACGGTATCTGGGAGTTACACGATCTCATGGTCTAAGGAAAAGATACTTGACATTGGAAAACTCTAGCAAACGAACTATACGATCTTGTGCTATGTTTAGGATTGGGTCTTGTCCATCACATCATTCTCCTAATGATGTGATCTCGTTATCAATGACATCCAATGTCCATAGTCAGGAAACCATGACTATCTGTTGATCAACGAGCTAGTCAACTAGAGGCTTACTAGGGACATGTTGGTGTCTAAGTATTCACACATGTATTACGATTTCCGGATAACACAATTATAGCATGAATAAAAGACAATTATCATGAACAAGGAAATATAATAATAATCCTTTTATTATTGCCTCTAGGGCATATTTCCAACATTTGCTGCATCATCCCTTCCTCTTCGGGGAAAACCAACGCAGTGCTAAAAGAGGTAGCAATGTGTACCTTACCAGCACTCGTAGTAGCTCCTGGGTATTTGATACCGGTGCGGTTGCTCATATTTGTAACTCAAAACAGGAGCTGCGGAATAAGCGGAGTCTGGCAAAGGACAAGGTGACGATGTGTGTAGGGAATGGTTCCAAGGTCGATGTGATCGCCGTAGGCACGATGCCTCTACATCTATCTTCAGGATTAGTTTCAAACCTCAATAATTGTTTTTTAGTACCAGCTTTGAGCATGAACATTGTATTAGGATCTCATTTAATGAGAGATGGCTACTCATTTAAATCCGAGAATAATGGTCGTTCTATTTATGGGGATACCAATGATCAAATCTCGGGCAAGAAACATACTGTTAGACAAAGGGAATTGTATACGAGATTGATTGAATCCCCGACATCGTGGTTCATCCAATGAGATCATCATGGAACATGTGGGAGCCAATATGGGTATCTAGATCCTGCTATTGGTTATTGGCCGGAGAGGTGTCTTGGTCATGTCTGCATGCTTCCCGAACCCGTAGGGTCTACACACTTAAGGTTCGGTGATGCTAGAGTTGTAACGGCAATAGTATGTGGTTACCAAAGGTAGTTCAGAGTCCCGGATGAGATCTCAGACGTCACGAGGAGTTCCGGAATGGTCCGGAGGTGAAGATCGATATATTGGACGAAGGGTGTTGGAGTCCGGAAGTGTTCCGGGGGTACCGGGCTATGGCCAGCATGACCGAAAGGTGTTTCGGGAGCCCCGACAAGTGTTGCAGGGCCTCATGGGCCAAGGGGAGGGGGAAAACCAGCCCACTAAGGGGCTGTGCGCCCCCACACCCTTTTCCCATGTTACTTGGGGAGGCGGGGAACCTCCACCTAGCTTGGGAGGCAAGCCTCCACCTGCTTGGCTTGGGGGGCAAGTCTCCCTAGGGTTTCCCTAGGGAGATCCAATCTGCCCTAGCCGCCGCCCCCTAGGGGAAACCTTAGGGCGCCTCCCCCTCTCCCCTCCCCCTATATATAGTGAGGGGGTGGGAGGGCAGCCATACCCTTCCCCTGGCGGAGCCCTCCCCCTCTCCAACTCCTCTTCCTCTGTCGTAGTGCTTGGCGAAGCCCTGCCGGAGAACCACGAGCTCTTCCATCACCACGCCGTCGTGTTGCTGGAGTTCTCCCTCAACTTCTCCTCTCCCCTTGCTAGATGAAAAAGGAGGAGACGCCCCCGGGCTGTACGTGTGTTGAACACGGAGGCGCCGTCCGTTCAGCGCTAGATCGGATCTTCCGTGATTTGAATCGCCGCGAGTACGACTCCATCAACCGCGTTCTTGTAACGCTTCCGCTTAGCGATCTTCAAAGGTATGAAGATGCACTCCCTCTCTCTCTCATTGCTAGCATCTCCTAGATTGATCTTGGTGACACGTAGGAAAATTTTGAATTTTTACTACGATCCCCAACAATACCGCCATCCATGGCAAGGGGAGAAGGTGGGGAACGATCACTCCAGACGGTATCATGGAAGATGGCGGTCCATCGGCGGTCCAATGGCAGGACCGGTGCTTGTTCGTCGCCTGTGAGACAGGAGAGGTTGAGGGAGAGAGAGATGAATGGGTATGGGGGAGCTGGAACTCCCCCTACTCGACTCATAACCCCCTCACTCATCCCCAGAGTGGTAGTACCGCTCGGAGGAGCGGCAGTACTGCTACTTCTTGAGCTTGCATTGGTTTTTCCCTTGAAGAGGAAATGGTGATGTAGCAAACTAAAGATAAGTATTTCCCTCAGTTAAGAATAGAGGTATCAATCTAGTAGGAGGCACATGCAAGTCCCCAAATATTGCACCTACACAAACAAACAAATACCTGCACCCAACACGATAAAAGGCGTTGTCAATCCCTTCACGATTACTTGCAAGGATGCGATCTGATAGAGATAGATATAAAAGATAGGTAAAAGTGCAAAATAAAGTAAATACAAATAAAGTGCAGCAAGGTATTTTTGTATTTTTGGTTTTATAGATCTGAAAATAATATCATGGTAAATAGACCCCGGACCATAGTTTTCACTAGAGGCATCTCTCTTGAAAGAACGCATACGGTGGGTAAACAAATTACTGTTGAGCAACTGATAGAAAAGCGCAAAGTTATGACGACATCCAAGGCAATGATCATGAATATAGGCATCACGTCCTTGACAAGTAGACCAACTCCTGCCCGCATCTACTATTATTACTCCACACATCGACTGCTATCCAACATGCATCTAGTGTATTAAGTTAACAAGAATAGATTAACGCCTTAAGCAAGATGACATGATGTAGAGGGATAAACTCAAGCAATATGATATAAACCCCATCTTTTTATTCTTAATGGCAACAATACAAATGCGCGCCTCGCTACCCCTACTGTCACTAGGTGAGGACACCGCAAGATTGAACCCATCACAAAGCACATCTCCCATTGCAAGATAAATCAATCTAGTTGGCCAAACCAAATCAATAGATCATAGAGAAATACAAAGCTATCTTAATCTTGCATAAAAGAGTTAAGAGAAGACTCAAATAATATTCATAGATAATCTAATCATAAATTCACAATTCATCGGATCTCAACAAACGCACCGCAAAAGAAGATTACATCGAATAGAACTCCAAGAACATCGAGGAGAACATTGTATTGAAGATCAAAGAGAGAGAGAGAGGAAGCCATCTAGCTACTAGATATGGACTCGTAGGTCTGTGGTAAACTACTCACACATCATCAAAAGGGCATCAAGGTTGATGTAGAAGCCCTCCGCGATCGAATCCTCCTCCAGTGGAGTGCCAGAAAAGGCCCCAAGATGGGATCTCATGAGAACAAAAGCTTGTGGTGACGGAAAAGTATTTTTGGTGTGCCCTCTAACGTAAGGGGAATACTTGGGTATTTATAGAGTTGGGATTAGGGTTAGGAGAGCCACGGGGGGCCCACAAGCCTAGGGGGCAACCTCCTGAGGCGCCCCCCTAGGGTTCATGGCCCTGTTGTGGGTCTTCTGGCCTCTTCCCGAAGCTTCGTGGTTGTCTTGTGGTCCAAGAAAAATCATCATAAAGTTTTATTCCATTTGGACTCCGTTCGGTATTGATTTTCTGTAAAAGACAAAAACAAGGAAAAAACAACAACTGGCACTGGGCACTAGGTTAATAGGTTAGTCCCAAAAAATGATATAAAATGGCATATTAATGCATATAAAACATCCAAGATGGATAATATAATAGCATGGAACAATAAAAAAATTATAGATACGTTGGAGACGTATCAAGTACCACCCCGGTACTACTATGCAGCAGGAGGCCGTGGTAGTACCGCTTGAGCGGTAGTACTATGTGTAAGGGAACGCGATAGAAAACAAAAATTTTCCGACGTAATCACCAGCCCAGGACCACTATGGAGACTGCATACATGGTTTGATCTTTTTCGTTGCCGACTTGTAGCGCAACGGGAAGTAGAGTCGATGACGACCGGCGGTGCAGATCCCCGCAGCTAGGATTTACAACCTCCCAACCACGAGGATGTATACCCTCATCTGCTCCTCAGACATCCCTCCGGGAGGTGGTCGAACAGCCTCTCGGACAGTGTCGCGGACAGCCCTTCGGGAGGACCTTCGAAACTCGAACGGTCACTCGGACAGCCCTTCGGGAGGACCTTCAAAACCCAGACGGTCACACGGACAGACCTTCGGGAGGCACTCGTGAACTAAGACCGAAACTACGCTCTCTCTACAGAGTTGCACACATACGGTGTCATCTATCCGGCAGGGCTTTGCCGTCCAGAACTAGTTCTTGCCGGAACCTAGACGGCCTTACGGCTCTACGAAACGCTTTTCGTGGGAGGGAGAGAAGAAGCCAGATAATGCATGGCATGTGTATGAGAGCAAGGGATGAGAGTGGAGGGATGTCCCTCCACCTCTATTTATAGGAAATCCCAAGGGGTAGGGTGGTTTTACAAGAAAACCCAAAACCCACATGAAATGGAGTCCTTCCCAAGGACCTAAAGAGTGTCAACAAGGGACAATTGGGGCCCCATGGATGAGCTGCACCCATGAACGTCCCACCCCTTGTGCCCCTCAAAAGGAGGTTCCCACCCTTCCATGTCATCCCTAGATCTTTTGGGCAAAGCCCCAAAAGGTGGCTTTCCATAAAATATCCCAAAAAGCATTTTCACTATTCACGACGACATTTTTCAGTGTCCGTTCGAACTGAAAATATTTATGTGGGCTTAGAGCATTTCTAGTACCCACCATAATAATTTTCAACGCGTTTTGGAACAATTCCAGTTTAGTGATTTTCATCTGCAAAAAGCATCTGAACCGGTTCCGGCAGCTCCGGAACATTTCCAGTTTTTATTTCCGAAAATTCCAAAAAGTTTCCAGAATGATTCTGGCACCCTCCAAGAATTATCAGGCATGTGCCGAATACATTTTGACTTAATGGCATACCCCGAAACAACTTTTTCGGTTTCACCGAAACTCATCTGGTGACCTCTCTCTGCGGAACTTTTCCGCTGCCCAAAACTTTTCCGTGTCCGAAACTATTTCGATGATTTTCTCTCAGACTCCCTGTCTAGTATTCAACAGATAGATGACCCTTAAGCGTGTGACCCTATAGGTTCGGTGAAGTATAGACATGACCCGGAACCCCTTCTGATCAATGATCAACATCGGAGCCATGGACACCCATATTGACCCCTATACCCACACGAATAAATATTCGAGTGAACCCCCAGTTGCAGTGAGCTATTCCTTTTGCTTCGCGATATGTCACAAACACTCAAGGTGAGATTTATTGCATCCCCATGGACGAACAATTTGTCCACCATGCAAGTTACCTCGTTACCTATTTTGTTCTCTTTTCTTGTTTCCGTGTTCCAGCATCCTAGTGATCAAATCACAAGGTGTCTGGCCAGACGATTATGGATACCGTAACACCGAGAGGGCCCGACAATATCTCTCCATTGTCGGAGTAGCAAATACCAATCTTGAGCTATCAAGTTACTTGACATACTTTTCCATGAACCCGTAAGCCGCCGTAATAGCCACCCATTTACGGATGACGTTTAATAAACCCCAAAGTTCATGAAGCAAGCATGAAGAAACTCGATACTCTCACGGTCTAAGGAATCATGCAAAGTTAACCATCTCTGTGTTATGTACCATTAAACTTGTGACGAATGAATCTCATAGCATAACGTCAATCCGGGTCGATTCAACACAAATGTTCTCTTAACATTGTGCCCTCAAAGTTGCTGGCATAGACATGCCCATGACCAGGAAAACAGAATCATCATGCAACACTTGAGCTAGTCTTAGAGGCCAGACTAGGAATACTTCTTACCATTTATTATTCCACACGTGCATATGAGTCTTCCTATGAGCCTCATGTTATTGTAGACTCGAGAACCATAGCAGTTATAGCATGGAACATAAACATAATTATGAACATGGAGATAAGTAATAGCATTTATTATTGCCTCTAGGGCATATCTCCTACAGACTCCCACTTGCACTAGAGCCAATAATCTAGTTAATGCTAATGCACTTTACACCCATGGCATACCGGTGTAAAAAATGCTTCGCATGTGGTATAGCTTGATGTCCATCGGATCTGACAACTTCAGCTCCATGTCTATCTCTGCATATCCTCGCATTTTCACGCTTTCACAAAATTCATATTTTGTGCGGACTTGGCTTTTATGTATGTGAATCACAGGTCGAACCTGGATTCCTCAGACTGAGTTATGGAGAAACTACCTGCAGTAGTGTCCCATTGACAAAAGCCATCTTGGAACCATACTAAGTTCATGAATGAACTATATGATTCAACATCTTGTTTGTCGCTTCTAAAGCATCAACATACTTAGTCATTTGTTATAGAATTCGCCACAGTATCCTGTTGGGAACAATTTCCAACTACCGTGCCACCATATTGTGTATTACACAAAACCCTTAACTTAAATCGAAAATCGCATGGAGAAAATATGAAGACTGTATTGATGTAACATTTTACAACGAACTCTTCATGATCTCCGCTTGCGAGAAAACATATCATCAGTACTTACTGTAGTACTCAATGACATCTTTCACTGTTGTCCCACGACCAGTACTTTGATCACTTTAGTATCCATACTCGCAACACCTTGGGAGTATCGGACATATCTGGTTGTTTTACATACCATGGAATACATGATTAATCGAAAAACAAAAGTGTGTGGAATCTGCATCATGTATTTTGCTCATCAGTGTTTTGGGACACCGAATCTTGCAAAAAACTCTTCCATGTGACTCCGACAAGAATCACTCCTTGGCGGTTTTAAATGCTAAAAGGTTTTAGCACCTTGTCAATATGTATCCGTTGCTTAGCCCTATTAGGTAAATCTATCTCCATAGATCATTATGCCTAATATTGAGGCTATTCAGCCTAAGCACTTCGTCAAAAAACTATTTTCAAATGAAGTCCTAATTCGTGTCAAGAAATTTATTTCCAATTAACAATGTGTCAAGCACACAAGGTTTTTAGAAATATTATTACGCTCCCACTTACTTTCTTGAATTACAAGCATCTTCGTTACCCATTGATGAAGTCAAACCCCTTTGACCATTTCATCAAAGCACGAAGATTCCAACTCCATTTTGCTCTCTTCTGTCCATCGCTGGAACTCTGAAGTTTGCACCCTTACTAGCATCCTATGGATAGACAAAATTCCTTGGACTATAACACATGCAAGTCCTTGGTTTCATTTCCATCAGATGGAAATCCTATTGTCATCCATGTTTCATATCTCATGATTGAAATATGTATTAATTGCTCGTTCAACCTGAACCAACTTTAAGCATCGCTATGATGAAAACAACCTCATCGTAGTCAACTCCTGAACTTGTTATTTCAACAAGTCGAGCTTTATGGATAAAACATTTTTATCCATATTAGTTTTAAGTTCCATAAATATTCGTTAGACTCTAAGTCTTCCAAAAGGTGTATCAAGGTTTTAATCTTGAATCACTTATATGGAAACTAACTCGGGTTGTATTGGCATTTAGCCAATTCCGGAGTTAGGGCCCATCAACCCTTCCTTGTGTATCGTAGGTATAATGTTGTCTAACAACAATATGTCATTTGCGCACCTGAGAGGTTTGCACGAGCCTTGCCTACGTGGTTCAGCTGCAAGTTCGACCGAAGTTCATACATTTTATTGTAGAGACTTCTGTATCAGTCACAGTAGGAAACTCTGGAATTACTTCCAAGGTCTCTTTCCTTTGATCTGATGACGAAGATACTGTTTATCTCGTCGAGTTGCACTATTCTCCCACTCACCTTTTTGAAAGAACCATTCTCTTTAAAAGCACACCGTTTCGCGGCAAAACTATTTGCCTCAATATAGTGAGGGAGGAATACCCAACATTTTGGTATAACCTACAAAGTAGCACTTGTCTGATTTGGAATAGGTTTGTAAGAGCATTACTAGTAGTACCCCTAAACCCTCAAACCCTCATAAATAACCGCTTTTTTGCGGGTTGCAACAAAAAACGCAAAGACTAGAACCCATAAACCCTCAAACCCTCAAAAAAAGTAAGGGTCCAACACTCAAACCCAACCATAGAAGTGAGGGCTGGAGGGGGCGCTCGACCCCAGGCCGCACTCCCTTCCCCCGTCGCGCGGGAGGGAAGTTTCCCTTCCCAACCTCCCGCCTCCCGGCCTCCCGCGCCGCCGGCCGTCGCCCGCCGCCAATCCGGCTGGCCCCCCGCCTTCCCTCGACGCTGCCGCCGTCCCGTCCCTGCGCCACGCTCCCCGCCGCCGGATCCGCCCTTCCCCGCCTCCCCTCGATGCCCCCCGCCTCCCCTCGACG
>NC_057800.1:512085445-512281522 GCF_018294505.1 Triticum aestivum | reverse complement strand
GAGGCAGGCCGACCTCCTCGAGCCGCCGCGCCAGACGCCCCCGCCTCCCCTCGACGCCGGCCATCGCCCGCCCCCAACCCGCAGGTATGCTTCCTGTTCTTCCTTTTTGTTTTATTTTTTTCCTTTTTGATTCATTGTTGGCACTCACAATTTATTGTTTGTTGTATTGTGTAGATGGAGGTGAACAACAACGACATGGACTCGTTGTCCGATTCGTCGGGTTGGTCGTCATCCGACGATTCAGACATCGACGAGTTGTTGCAAGACGACGACGTCGAGATGATGAGCCTCCTCATCGACATGCAATCCTTTGAAAACCGTGTGAGGCTGATGGATCAAAGGAGAGGGTTGAAGATGGGGCGAGTCACCATCTACCGGAACCGCGCTCTCGGACACGAGCATTTGATGGAAGACTACTTCGCAGAGGTACCTACATACCCTCCTCGTCTCTTCCGCAGAAGGTACCGAATGCGGCGTAGTTTGTTTGTGAAGATTGTCAACGATTGTGAGGCCGCCTCCTATTACTTTAAACATCATAGATCCGCCGCCGGTATCATGGGGTTTAGTGCATATCAAAAGATATCGGCGGCAATGCGGGTACTCGCTTATGGCATACCCGCGGATTATACCGATGAGTATCTTCGCATTGGGCAAGATACAACCACGGAGTTAGTCCGTAGGTTTGCCAAGTTGGTCATTCGACTGTACGATGAGCAGTATCTTCAGGCACCAAACGAGGAAGATACAAAGAGATTAATGGAAATGAATGAAAAAAGGGGATGGTCGGGGATGCTAGGTAGTCTTGATTGCATGCATTGGAGGTGGAAAAATTGCCCAAAGGCATGACACGGAATGTATTGCGGTAAAAGTCGTGATGCTACCATTGTGCTTGAGGCCGTAGCATCTCAGGACACATGGATTTGGCATGCATTCTTTGGGTTGCCGGGAACACTCAATGATATCAATATCCTCAATAGATCTCCTTTGTTCAAAAGATTAATTTCTGGGGATGCTCCAGCTTGCAACTACAAAATCATGGACAATGAGTACTCAATGGGATACTATCTGACCGATGGCATCTATCCCGAATGGGCAACTCTTGTGAAGTCCATCAAGGAGAAAAATGGGGTGCCCTTAACAAGAAAAGAGGCTCATTTCACCAAGGCACAAGAGGCAGCCCGCAAGGATATTGAGAGAGCTTTCGGTATTTTGCAAGCAAGGTTTGCCATAGTTCGTGGTCCAGCTCGGTTTTGGGACAAAAAAAACCTTGATGAACATCATGAAATGTTGTGTGATTCTACACAACATGATCCTAGAGGATGAAAGAGGGTTAAACCTCCCTTGTTTCTATGACAATGTTGGTACCCGTGTGCAACCGGAAAGAAATCCTTCTCGCATACACGCTTTTCTTCAAGCACATCGTGAGATTGAGGATGCAACCACTCATGGTCGGCTCCGGGATGATCTAATAGAGCACCACTGGCAGTTGGATGGGCGGCGCATTGGCCCATGATGTATCTTTGTTTTACTTTTCTATGTCCTATTTGATTCGAACAATTAGTGTAATTTGCTCAAACATTGTTGTAATAATTTTAATGATTATTGTTTTTTTCGGTGTTGTAATAATAACTAGAATGATTATTGTTTTATGTCAAATGTGATGGAATTTGTGATATGTCATATGATGAAATGTGTGATATATGAAATGACAGTTTTAAAGGTTGGGGTTGACGCAAAGACTAGAACCCTCAAATCCAACCCTTAAAGTAGTTTAAGGGTTGGGTTTGAGGGTTCTAGTCTTTGCCCCTGTTTTTCAACCCTTAAAAGTGTCAAAAAGTGGCACTTCTCAACCCTTAAAACTGCTACAAGGGTTTGAGGGTTTAGGGGTTCTACTAGTAATGCTCTAACCTTTTACACAAGCCCCATATTCCAAATGTTAAGAAAAGATATAACATGGTTGGGCGTACCATACCATGGCTTCATTTCAACAAACCCAATGTAGCCCTTTTCAGTGTAAAAGCCGTAGTCTCTAAAGCATCACTTTAAAAGGGACAATGGCAAATTTATTTATGTCTTCTTTGACCTTACCATGTCATAAATGGTTAGATTGCATCTCCATGGACTTTTCACTTGCAGTGGTGTTCCGGGAGGTGCAAGTTATGAAACCCCTTTCACAACTCATCAGACATTCGCTAAACATGTAACTCAAATATTCCTTTGTGCAATCAAATTGCAGAAACATAATTTTCTTGTTACAATAACTTCTACTTCATTTTTGAAAACCTTTCGAATGATTTCAAAAGATCCAAACTTATGTCTCATCAAGTAAATATCCACATATCTACTTGAGTCATTTCTGAAGATAAATAAATCCACCACTGACAACACTTATCGGACTACACACATCAAATGTATGATCACTAATAAGTTTCTTGTTCGTTCCTTATGGCCTGTGAACGGTATTTTAGTCACTTCACTTTTCGGAGGAAAGTTGCAAGTGTCAGATGATTCAAAATCAAAAAGACTTCAAAATCCATCATAATGGAATTTTCCATGCGGGTTTCTCCAATGTGACCAAATGTAGTGCCACACTTGTGTGGTATTCTTTTAGTCTTGCGACATTTAGCGTCAGTGTTATGGATGTGTCATATTACCATCAATATTCATAACATACATCCCATCTTGGATGGAAGCATGGCCCTTCATGTTATTCATAATACTTAACAACAATTGTTGTTTTTATGAACAACTCTTTTGCAACAAACATTGTGCAATGGGCTAGAGTGTATGAAACTCTAAAATGAATTATGAAAGTAAACCCAGAGGTATTGTATTATTATCAATATTCATAACATACATCTTATTCATAATGAAAGTATGGCCCTTGTGTTATTCATAACATCGAACATAAAAAGTTCTCTTATGAACAACCTTCTTGCAAGATACCTTATGCAATGGGCTAGAGTTTGTAAAACTCTAAATGAATTATGAAAATAAATACAGACGGCAATACACCGATGGAAGGTATATTAATATTTACTATGTTCCCTCTGTATACCTTAACCTCATTTCTGGCTAGCCTTTTAGGCCGTAGTAGCTCTTACATTGATTCGTAACAGAATGCAATCGAGCGGGTATCTTTGTGATTAACTCACAATACCCAAGAATTAGTGATTAAGATGTTTAACCATAATTCCCAAGAACTATATCTTTGACCAGCCTACTATACATCAAAAACTTGTATGACATTCATACATGAGCTGGATATTCCAGTCATCTTTCTTTCTGCCTTTATACTTCTAACAGTTTAACTTTTAGTATTTCTCCTACTCGCAAAAGAAGCACCCAACTTAAGAGTGGCGTTAGCCCCGGACTTCCTAGGCGTGTAAGTCATACCAACACCCTTTGGGCACTTCCTTTCTCTTTAAGTTGTTGTTTTATTCACCTTCCATTATATGACAGGCGTTCTTCTGGATCCCTTTCCCAACAGTCAAATGCATAGTAAACACTTTTACTGATACTTTCAAACAAACATTGCTTTGTTTGTATCTGAAAATAATTTTCATTTCCATGAATATCATATAACTATCCCAACTTTCGAAGTTTTGGTTTCATGGAAGCAAACATATTCCACTTGACCGTAACAGAATTCTAGCTTTTGGATCGAAGGACGATAGTCATATGATCCATAGCATTAGCGGGATGATACGGAAAGCATGCGATAGGACAAAGTCCTCGGCACTTTTGAGGATAATCCTCATATTATGTTACCAATCGTAAAGTTTTAACCAGATATTTAATAGCTATTCAATTTTAACAGGGAAAGTGGAACCGCGAGCCATTATTCTACAACTATTTTGCAAAAACACTTAGACATTGTTCATAATGAATTGCACTGAGAATTAAACATGTTAATTCAACAGTGCGCTCCCACTCAAATCAATATCTCTCATAATTAATTTTGAGTGATACAAGATCCAGACTTCAATTCATCGCCATAGAATCATCATCTCATAACGAGAATTTTAATCGGTAGGCCAACTTGCCGATCACATCTCTATGTGACTCTTGCTCATCTTTCGATGCATGTGTTCCGAGCATAGGACGATCCTGCCATGAACGTCAAGACAACCAAGTGATCTTGCTGCGAGGTCTGACCTCACCCGCCTCATACTTCTCTAATCGTTCGTACCCATGCATCCATGGCGCACCCTGAAAAGATAGGTGCCGTGACGGTGCTACACTTGGGAGAAAACTAACTACTTGATATTTTAGTGAGAGATCACCCTAATAAAAAGCAACTACCATGCAATCAAAAAGGGTGCATCAAAGGGATAAACATCTCAGGCAATTCATAATAGCATGATATGGTATAACCCTTTATGACGGAGAAGTCTTTCATTCCTTCGTCTTCGGCATTCGCGTCGGTGTTCTCCTTCACGAAGATTGCCACCACCTTGTCGATGCACCAGATAATATTGCTATCTCTATAGCTAATAAAATAAGTGCATTACTTAAGGTTGACACGCAGGTCACTAAAGTGACAATCATATGGCTCGAGCCATCATGCTGAATCATGACACGCAGGTCATGTTAATCAATTTACATCATATAGTCATCTCATACATAATCAAATTATTATGAGCACTGCTATACCACATCACATGCACATGCAAAACCCTCCTGCAAAACCAAGTTAGACGCCTTAATCGGTTCATGCAAAGACTTGTTTTCGTGGCTTCTAAGGTTTCGAAACAAACCGAAGCTACCAATGTCCATCATCAAGTATGATAATTCAAGTCGCTAGATTAACTTTGTGGGGTGTATGGAACACGAGATAATAAAATCTCGATCCCCATACTGAACTTCGTCATATGGATGACACCCGTGCAGATGATATCTGCATTGCCCTTTCGTCTGCTAAATTTCATCTTTCTTTTTAACTACGGTGGAATTCAATGAACTGTTAGCACTTCGTTGATCAATCAGGATCGCGGATTGCCAGACCATTGAAACTCCACCATACTGTTCTCAAGATCAGAAATATGCAAATTCCAGGGAAGCAACAAGAACATCGGGTAACAGATTTCATCTGTCACCCGCATAAATAATTTTCAGAAATAGATCTCATATACTACCTAATTATATTATGCAATACCCATACATCTCTATGTATTCTAGATCGCAACCTGCTTATACGCATAGCACGGCTCATGATCCACTGTAGGGGAACGCGATAAAAAACAAAAAAATTCCGACCTACGCACCAGCCCAGGACCACTATGGAGACTGCATACATGGTTTGATCTTTTTCGTTACCGACTCATAGCGCATCGGGAAGTAGAGTCGATGACG
The DNA here is from genome assembly GCF_018294505.1 of Triticum aestivum. Classification (NCBI taxonomy): domain Eukaryota; kingdom Viridiplantae; phylum Streptophyta; class Magnoliopsida; order Poales; family Poaceae; genus Triticum; species Triticum aestivum. The sequence continues at coordinate 512,276,167 of NC_057800.1, read as the reverse complement.
ATCAGCGGTGCAGATCCCCGCAGCTAGTATTTACAACCTCCCAACCACGAGGATGTATACCCTCATCTGCTCCTCAGACATCCCTCTGGGAGGCGGCCGAACAGCCCCCCCCCAGACGGTGTCGCGGACAGCCCTTCGGGAGGACCTTCGAAACTCGAACGGTCACTCGGACAGCCCTTCGGGAGGATCTTCAAAACCCGGATGGTCACACGGACAGCCCTTTGGGAGGCACTCACGAACTAAGACCGAAACTACGATCTCTCTACAGAGTTGCACACATACAGTGTCATCTATCTGGCAGGGCTTCGCCGTCCAGAACTAGTTCCTGCCGGAACCCAGACAACCTTACGGCTCTACGAAACTCTTTTCGTGGGAGGGAGAGAAGAAGCCAGATAATGCATGGCATGTGTATGAGAGCAAGGGATGAGAGTGGAGGGATGCACCTCCACCTCTATTTATAGGAAATCCCAAGGGGTAGGGTGGTTTTACAAGAAAACCCAAAACCCACATGAAATGGAGTCCTTCCCAAGGACCTAAAGAGTGAAAACAAGGGACAATTGGGGACCCATGGATGAGCTGCACCCATGAACGTCCCACCCATTGTGCCCCCCAAAGGAGGTTCCCACCCTTCCATGTCTTCCCTAGATCTTTTGGGCCCCAAAAGGTGGCTTTCCATAAAATATCCCAAAAAGCACTTTCACTATTCATGACGACATTTTTCAGTGTCCGTTTGAACTGAAAATATTTATGTGGGCTTAGAACATGTCCAATACCCACCATAATAATTTTCAACGCATTCTGGAACAATTCTAGTTTAGTGATATTCATCTGCAAAAAGCATCTGAACCGGTTCCGGCAGCTCCGGAACATTTCCGGTTTTTATTTCTGAAAATTCCAAAAAGTTTCCAGAATGATTCTGGCACCCTCCAAGAATTATCAGGCATGTGCCGAAACCATTTTGACTTAATGGCATACCCCGAAACAACTTTTTCGGTTTCACCGAAATTCATCTGGTGACCTCTCTGTGCAGAACTTTTCCGCTGTCCGAAACTTTTCGGTGTCCGAAACTTTTTCGATGATTTTCTCTCAGACTCCCTGTCTAGTATTCATCAGATAGATGACCCTTAAGCGTGTGACCCTATAGGTTCGGTGAAGTATAGACATGACCCGGAACCCCTTCCGATCAATGATCAACATCGGAGCCGTGGACACCCATATTGACCCCTATACCCACACGAATAAATATTCGAGTGAACCTCCAGTTGTAGTGAGCTATTCCTTTTGCTGCGATATGTCACAAACACACGAGGTGAGATTTATTGCATCCCCATGGACGAACAATTTGTCCACCATGCAAGTTACCTCGTTACCTATTTTGTTCTCTTTTCTCGTTTCCGTGTTCCAGCATCCCAGTGATCAAATCACAAGGTGTCTGGCCAGACGATTATGGATACCGTAACACCGAGAGGGCCCGACAATATCTATCCATCGTCGGAGGAGCAAATCCCAATCTTGAGCTATCAAGTTACTTGACATACTTTTCCATGAACCCGTAAGCCGCCGTAATAGCCACCCATTTACGGATGACATTTAACAAACCCCAAAGTTCATGAAGCAAGCATGAAGAAACTCGATACTCTCACGGTCTAAGGAATCATGCGAACATTAACCATCTCTGTGTTATGTACCATTAAACTTGTGACGAATGAATCTCATAGCATATGGTCTATCCGAGTCGATTCAACACAAATGTTCTCTTAACATTGTGCCCTCAAAGTTGCTGGCATAGGCATGCCCATGACTAGGGAAACAGAATCATCATGCAACACTTGAGCTAGTCTTAGAGTCCAGACTAGGAATACTTCTTACCGTTTATTATTCCACACGTGCATATGAGTCTTCCTCCGAGCCTCGTAGCATGGAACATAAACATAATTATGAACATGGAGATAAGTAATAGCATTTATTATTGCCTCTAGATCATATCTCCTACACTATGGTGCTCGGCGGTAGTACCGCTTAAAAGCGGTAGTACCGCCCAGATGCCAGCGGTGGTACTGCGCTGGCGAGAACTTGCAAGATCAAGTTAAAAGGGGTGGCTTATGCAAATATTGAGAGGTTGTAGATGAGTTGGCTTGGGTTGGAGACAAGAAACTCCAGCAAATGGGAAGAGACACACCAAGTTCAAATAGACAAACAAAAAGAGAGCAAACTTGGAATGACTCAAAGTACAAACAAAGCCCTAAAGACTAGATAAAACTAAATCAATCCAACACAAGCAAACGCCTCTCAAGGAGAGAGGGCGGTGGCTGAAGCCACCTATGTTTGAGTCAATTCGTATGGCACCGCGAAGATTTTAATCTTGGGCCCATGACCAAATCTCATCTTTGAAGCACAAGTGTTGTAAAAATGGCTAATGTGAAAGACTTGATCGATTTATGCATAATGGGGGGGGGGAGAGTTCATTCAGAGAACAACACTCCCCCTATGTCCATGCCTACATCTAGAACAATATAATCATGATGAATGCAGTGGGGTGTGCCTAGATTCAAGCCACATTGCTCGAATCAATGATATTTAGCTCACGCCTTAACTCGCGAAATCTTGCTTCGTCCAAAGGCTTCGTGGAAATATCCGCTAGTTGATCTTGAGTGTTGATGTAGATAATCTTAATCTCTCCACGCTTGATGTGATCCAAGATGAAATGATGACGAATCTAAATGTGCTTTGTCTTGCTATGTTGCACCGGATTGTAGGAGATCTTGATGGCACTTTCATTGTCACATAGAAGAGGCACTTTGTCACAAGTGACACTGCAATCCTTTAAAGTTTGCCTCATCCATAGAAATTGTTCACAACAACTTGCGGCTACTACATACTCGGCCTTGATGGAGGAGACACACACACAATTTTGCTTATTCGAAGACCAACTTACCAAAGAGCGACTAAGGAATTGGCACCCTCTAGAAGTTGACTTCCTCTCCACACAGTCTCCCGCGCAATCCGAATCTGAATAACCCATGAGATCAAAGCTTGCTCCTTTGGGGTACCATAAGCCAAAGTTTGGGGTATGAGCCAAATATCAAAAGATTTTCTTGACCGCCACAAAGTGGCTTTCCTTAGGTGTGGCTTGAAACCGATCACAAATTCCCACACTCAACATGATATCCGGCCTAGATTCACAAAGGTAAAGCAAGGATCCAATCATGGAGCGATTGCTACCTCTTGAGCACTGTGTTGGTTTTCCCTTGAAGAGGAAAGGGTGATACATTAAAGCAACGTAAGTATTTCCCTCAGTTTTTGAGAACCAAGGTATCAATCCAGTAGGAGACCACGAGCGAGTCACCTCGTACCTACACAAACAAATAAGAACCTCACAACCAACGCAATAAAGGGATTGTCAAGCCCTTCACGGTCACTTGCAAGAGTGAGATCTGATAGAACTGATAATAATAAGATAAATATTTTTGGTATTTTTATGATATAGTTTGAAAGTAAAGATTGCAAAATAAAATAGATGGGAAACTTATATGATGGATAATAGACCCGGGGGCCATATGTTTCACTAGTGGCTTCTCTCAAGATAGCATAAGTATTACGGTGGATGAACAAATTACTGTCGAGCAATTGATAGAAAAGTGAATAATTATGAGAATATCTAGGTATGATCATGTATATAGGCATCACATCCGTGACAAGTAGACCGACTCCTGCCCGCATCTACTACTATTACTCCACACATCGACCACTATCCAGCATGCATCTAGAGTATTAAGTTCATAAGAACAGAGTAACGCCTTAAGCAAGATGACATGATGTAGATGGATGAACTCATGCAATATGATATAAACCCCATCTTTTTATCCTCGATGGCAACAATACAATACGTGTCGTTTCCCTTGGTGTCACTGGGATCGAGCACCGCAAGATTGAACCCAAAGCTAAGAACTTCTCCCATTGCAAGAAAGATCAATCTAGTAGGCCCAACCAAACTGATAATTCGAAGAGACTTGCAAAGATAAACCAATCATACATAAAAGAATTCAGAGAAGATTCAAATATTGTTCATAGATAATTCTGATCATAAACCCACAATTCATCGGATCTCGACAAACACACCGCAAAAAGAAGAGTTACATCGAATAGATCTCCAAGAGAATTGAGGAGAACTTTGCATTGAGATCCAAAGAGAGAGAAGAAGCCATCTAGCTACTAGCTATGGACCCGAAGGTCTAAAAAAAACTACTCACACATCATCGGAGAGGCTGATACGTCTCCGTCGTATCTATAATTTTTGATTGTTCCATGCCACTATTCTACAACTTTCATATACTTTTGGCAACTTTTATACTATTTTTGGGACTAACATATTGATCCAGTGCCCAGTGCCAGTTCCTGTTTGTTGCATGTTTTTTGTTTCGTAGAATATCCATATCAAATGGAGTCCAAATGTAATAAAAACTGACAGAGATTTTTTTGGAATATATGTGATTTTTCGGAAAAAAATCCACGCGAGACGATGCCCGAGGGGGCCACGAGGCAGGGGGGCAGGCGCGCCCCTGACCCTCGTGGCCACCCCGTATGGCGGTTGATGCCCTTCTTTCGCCGCAAGAAAGCTAATATCCGGATAGAGATCGTGTTAAAATTTCAGCCCAATCAGAGTTATGGATCTCCGGGAATATAAGAAACGGTGAAAGGGAGAATCTGGGAACACAGAAACAGAGAGAGATAGAGAGACAGATCCAATCTCGGAGGGGCTCTCGCCCCTCCCACGCCATAGAGACCAAGGACCAGAGGGGAAACCCTTCTCCCATCTAGGGAGGAAGTCAAGGAAGGAGAAGAAGGAGGGGGGCTCTCTCCCCCTCGCTTCCGGTGGCACCGGAGTGCCACTGGGAGCCATCATCATCACCGCAATCTTCACCAACAACTTCACCGCCATCATCACCAACTCTCCCCCTCTATGCAGCGGTGTAACCTCTCTCTTACCTGCTGTAATCTCTACTTAGTCATGGTGCTCAATGCTATATATTATTTCCCAATGATGTATGGCTATCCTATGATGTTTGAGTAGATCCGTTTTGTCCTATGGGTTATTTGATGATCGTGATTGGTTTGAGTTGCATGTTTTATTATTGGTGTTGTCCTATGGTGCTCTCCGTGTCGCCCAAGCGTGAGGGATCCTCGCTGTGGGTTTGCAATATGTTCATGATTTGCTTATGGTGGGTGGCGTGAGTGATAGAAGCACAGACCCGAGTAAGTAGGTTGTTTGCGTATGGGATAAAGAGGACTTGATACTTTAATGCTATGGTTGGGTTTTACCTTAATGATCTTTAGTAGTTGAGGATGCTTGCTAGAGTTCCTATCATAAGTGCATATGATCCAAGTAAAGAAAGTATGTTAGCTTATGCCTCTCCCTCAAATAAAATTGCAATAATGATTACCGGTCTAGTTATCGATTGCCTAGGGACAAATAACTTTCTCATAACAAAAAGCTCTTTACCAAAACTAATTTAGTTGTGTCTTTATCTAAACAGCCCCTAGCTTTTATTTACATGCTCTTTATTATCTTGCAAACCTATCCAAAAACACCTACATAATACTTCTAGTTTCATACTTGTTCTAGTTAAAGCGAACGTCAAGCGTGCGTAGCGTTGTATCGGTGGTCGATAGAACTTGAGGGAATATTTGTTCTACCGTTAGCTCCTCGTTGGGTTCGATACTCTTACTTATCTAAAGAGGCTACAATTGATCCCCTATACTTGTGGGTTATCAAGACCTTTTTCTGGCGCCATTGCCGGGGAGTCATAGCGTGGGGTGAATATTCTCGTGTGTGCTTGTTTGCTTTATCACTAAGTAATTTTTATTTGTTGTTCTTAGTTGTTCTCTATATTTAGTCATGGATATGGAACACAAAATACCAAAAAAATTAGGTGTACCTGCTACTCATGGAGATGGGGAACCTCCTAAAACCCTCGTTGCTCATTATGTGAAAGATATTATGTACTACTTTGATAATCCTGAGAAAACCCCATTCAATTATGTTATGGGAGACACATTGGATCAACGTGAATACTTTAGGGATTATTGCTTGACTCAAAAGGGGAAACTATTATGGGATCAAATTCATATGTTGCATTGGTATGCTCGGCAACTTTGCTTGAGATATGATTATACTTGTTGCTCTAGGATGAAGGCTCCATACCTTCCCTTTTCATGCAAATTTAATGATTATAAAACCTTGGCTTCTTATGCTAATGGTATATATGATTACTATGATGTGGAACAAATAGAAGAATTTGTTGCTTTTATGGGTGCTTATGAAATTGAATCTTTGTTTAAAGAGTGTGAAATTTTTGATGATTTAGTTTATAGACCTGAAAATTTAGCTATCCTTAAATATTGCTATGAGAATTATAAATTCAATGCTGATATTGATGTGTTTATTGAGAAAGTCTCCGCTGTCCAAGAAGAGACTAATATTTTGCAGGAGCCTATGGAAGAAGAAATTGATGAAACTGTGAGCTCATTGGATGAAAAAGATGATGAGGAGAGCGAAGAACAAAAGGAGGAAGAGAGGATTAGCTACCCATGCCCACCTTCTAATGAGAGTAACTCTTCAACTCATACATTGTTTAATTTCCCTTCGTGCTTACCGAAGGATGATTGCTATGATGATTGTTATGATCCCATTGATTCTGTTGAAATATCCCTTTTTGATGATGTTGCTATGCTTATGGCCAAGATGCCAATATCAATTATTCTTATGGAGATGAACTTGCTATAGTTACTTATGTTAAACATGAAATTGTTGCTATTGCACCCACACATGATAGTCCTATTATCTTTTTGAATTCTCCCAACTACACTATATCGGAGACGTTTACTCTTATTAAGGGTTATATTGATGGGCCGCGTTTTACTATTACAGATGATGATTTTGATAGATATAATATGCTTGTGCTTGCTGCTCCTACTTGCAATTATTATGAGAGAGGAACTATATCTCCACCTCCCTATGTTTCCAATACGATAAAATTGCAAGAAATTGTTTATACTATGCATTGGCCTTTACTATGTGTGCATGAATTGTTCTTTTATGACATGCTGATGCATAGGAAGAGAGTTAGACTTCTTCATTTCTTGATTTATGTTACTTTGTGCTCACTACTAAATTACAAATCATTGTTAATTCAAATTGGCTTTGATATACCTTGGGATCCGGGTGGATCCATTACTTGAGCACTACATGCCTAGCTTAATGGCTTTAAAGAAAGTGCTGCCAGGGAGACAACCCAGAAGTTTTAGAGAGTCATTTATTTCTATTGTGTGCTTTTATAAGGTTTAAAAATAAAATAATGTGCCAAGATTTGACTTTAGGATGTTTAATTTACTTGTTGGTTTGTGCGGTGCACGACAGAAACTTTGGCTGTAGTGCGCGATTTTTTTACTGGAACGTTAAATGGTTCTAATTCTTTCTGCACTGTCTTTATATAGAAATTGTTTATTTTTCCTAATTTTTGCAGAATTTTTCAAGTATCATAAGTATGGTGAATATTCTTATTATTATAGACTGTTCTGTTTTAGACAGATTCTATTTTTGATGCATAGTTTGCTTGTTTTGATGAAACTATCAATTCCTATCAGTGGATTAAGCCATGGAAAAGTTATACTACAGTAGCTACAATGCAAAAACAAAATATTAATTGGTTTTCAAAAGTACTTAGAGTAGTGATTTGCTTTATTATACTAACAGATCTTACCGAGTTTTCTGTTGAAGTTTTGTGTGGATGAAGTGTTCGATGATCGAGAAGGTCTTGATGTGAGAAGAAGGAAGAGAGGCAAGAGCTCAAGCTTGGGGATGCCCGAGGCACCCCAAGTAAATATTCAAGGAGACTCAAGCGTCTAAGCTTGGGGATGCCCCGGAAGGCATCCCCTCTTTCTTCAACAAATATCGATATGTTTTCGGATTCGTTTCGTTCATGCGATATGTGCAATCTTGGAGCATATTTTGCATTTAGTTTTCATTTTTATTTTATGCACCATGCTGGTACGAGGTACTCCTTGGTTGATTTATGGAATGCTCATTGCACTTCACTTAGATCTTTTGAGTATGTCTTTGTAGAATGCTTCATGTGCTTCACTTATATATTTGAAGTTTGGATTGTCTGTTTCTCTGTACATAGAAAACCGTCATTTGTAGAATGCTCTTTTGCTTCACTTATATTTGTTAGAGCACAGGCATATCTTTTGTAGAAAGAATTAAACTCTCTTGCTTCACTTATATCTATTTAGAGAGATGACAGGAACTAGTCATGCACATGGTTAGTCATAAAATCCTACATAAAACTTGTAGATCACTGAATATGATATGTTTGATTCCTTGCAATAGTTTTGCGATATAAAGATGGTGATATTAGAGTCATGCTAGTGGGTAGTTGTGGATTAGTAGAAATACTTGTGTTGAGGTTTGTGATTCCCGTAGCATGCACGTATGGTGAACCGTTATGTAACGAAGTCGGAGCATGATTTATTTATTGATTGTCTTCCTTATGAGTGGCGGTCGGGGACGAGCGATGGTCTTTTCCTACCAATCTATCCCCCTAGGAGCATGCGCGTAGTACTTTGTTTCAATGACTAATAGATTTTTGCAATAAGTATGTGAGTTCTTTATGACTAATGTTGAGTCCATGGATTATACGCACTCTCACCCTTCCATCATTGCTAGCCTCTCTAGTATCGTGCAACTTTCGCCGGTACGATAAACCCACCATATACCTTCCTCAAAACAGCCACCATACCTACCTATCATGGCCTTTCCATAGCCATTCCGAGATATATTGCCATGCAACTTCCATCATCATCATATACATGACTTGAGCATTCATTGTCATATTGCTTTGCATGATCGTAAGATAGCTAGCATGATGTTTTCATGGCTTGTCCGTTTTTGATGTCATTGCTACGCTAGATCATTGCACATCCCGGTACACCGCCGGAGGCATTCATATAGAGTCATATCTTTGTTTTAGATATCGAGTTGTAAGTAAATAAAAGTGTGATGATCATCATTATTAGAGCATTGCCCCAGTGAGGAAAGGATGATGGAGACTATGATTCCCCCACAAGTCGGGATGAGACTCCGGATGGAAAAAAAGAAAAAAAAGAGAAAGGCAAAAAAAGGGAAGGCCCAAAAAATAAATAAATAAACAAAAAATGAGAGAAAAATAGAGAAGGGGCAATGTTACTATCCTTTTACCACACTTGTGCTTCAGAGTAGCACCATGTTCTTCATATAGAGAGTCTCTTGAGTTATCACTTTCATATACTAGTGTGAATTTTCATTATAGAACTTGGCTTGTATATTCCAATGATGGGATTCCTCAAATGCTCGAGGTCTTCATGAGCAAGAAAGTTGGATGCACACCCACTTAGTTTCCAGTTTGAGCTTTCATACACTTATAGCTCATAGTGCATCCGTTGCATGGCAATCCCTACTCACTCACATTGATATCTATTGATGGGCATCTCCATAGCCCGTTGATACGCCTAGTTGATGTGAGACTATCTTCTCCTTTTTGTCTTCTACACAACCACCATTCTATTCCACCTATAGTGCTACGTCCATGGCTCACGCTCATGTATTGCGTGAAAGTTGAAAAGGTTTGAGAACGTCAAAATTATGAAACAATTGCTTGGCTTGTCATCGGGGTTGTGCATGATGTGAATATTTTGTGTGGTGAAGATGGAGCATAGCCATACTACATTATTTTGTAGGGATAACTTTCTTTGGCCATGTTATTTTTAAAAGACATGATTGCTTTATTAGTAGGCTTGAAGTATTATTGTTTTTATGTCAAATGATAGACTATTGCTTTGAATCACTCGTATCTTAATATTCATGCCATGATTAGATTACATGATCAAGATTATGCTAGGTAGCATTCCACATCAAAAATTATCATTTTTTTATCATTTAACTACTCGAGGACGTGCAGGAATTAAGCTTGGGGATGCTGATACGTCTCCATCGTATCTATAATTTTTGATTGTTCCATGCCAATATTCTACAACTTTCATATACTTTTGGCAACTTTTTATACTATTTTTGGGACTAACATATTGATCCAGTGCCCAGTGCCATTTCCTGTTTGTTGCATTTTTTGTTTCACAGAATATCCATATCAAACGGAGTCCAAACGGGATAAAAACTGACGGAGATTTTTTTTGGAATATATGTGATTTCTGGGAAGAAAAATCCACGCGAGACGATGCCCGAGGGGGCCATGAGGCAGGGGGGCAGGTGCGCCCCTGACCCTCGTGGCCACCCCGTATGGCGGTTGAGACCCCTCTTTCGCCACAAGAAAGCTAATATCCGGATAGAGATCGTGTTAAAATTTCAGCCCAATCGGAGTTACAGATCTCTGGGAATATAAGAGACGGTGAAAGGGTAGAATCTGGGTAAGCAGAAACAGAGAGAGACAGAGAGACAGATCCAATCTCGGAGGGGCTCTCGCCCCTCCCATGCCATGGAGACCAAGGACCAGAGGGGAAACCCTTCTCCCATCCAGGGAGGAGGTCAAGGAAGGAGAAGAAGGAGGGGGGCTCTCTCCCCCTCGCTTCCGGTGGCACCGGAGTGCCACCGGGGGCCATCATCATCACCGCAATCTTCACCAACAACTTCACCGCCATCATCACCAACTCTCCCCCCTCTATGCAGCGGTGTAACCTCTCTCTTACCCGCTGTAATCTCTACTTAAACATGGTGCTCAACGCTATATATTATTTCCCAATGATGTATGGCTATCCTATGATGTTTGAGTAGATCCGTTTTGTCCTATGGCTATCCTATGATGTTTGAGTAGATCCGTTTTGTCCTATGGCTATATATTATTTCCCAATGATGTATGGCTATCCTATGATATTTGTGCTGTCCTATGGTGCTCTCCGTGTCGCGCAAGCGTGAGGGATCCCTGCTGTGGGTTTGCAATATGTTCATGATTTGCTTATGGTGGGTGGCGTGAGTGACAGAAGCACAGACCCGAGTAAGTAGGTTGTTTGTGTATGGGATATAGAGGACTTGATACTTTAATGCTATGGTTGGGTTTTACCTTAATGATCTTTAGTAGTTGCGGATGCTTGCTAGAGTTCCAATCATAAGTGCATATGATCCAAGTAGAGAAAGTATGTTAGCTTATGCCTCTCCCTCAAATAAAATTGCAATAATGATTACCGGTCTAGTTATCGATTGCCTAGGGACAAATAACTTTCTCGTAACAGAAATCTCTTTACCAAAACTAATTTAGTTGTGTCCTTATCTAAACAGCCCCTAACTTTTATTTACATGCTCTTTATTATCTTGCAAACCTATCCCAAAATACCTACATAATACTTCTAGTTTCATAATTGTTCTAGGTAAAGCGAACGTCAAGCGTGCGTAGAGTTGTATCGATGGTCGATAGAACTTGAGGGAATATTTGTTCTACCTTTAGCTCCTCGTTGGGTTCGATACTCTTACTTATCGAAAGAGGCTACAATTGATCCCCTATACTTGTGGGTTATCAGAGGCCATGGAGTTGATGTAGAGGCCCTCCGTGATCGATGCCCCCTCCGGCGGAGCTCCGGAAAAGGCCCCAAGATGGGATCTCTTGGGTACAGAAGGTTGCGGCGGTGGAAATAGGGTTTTGTGGTGCTCCTGGATGTTTGCGGGGTATATGGATATATATAGTCGGAAGAAGTAGGTCAGTGAAGCAACGAGGGGCCCATGAGGGTGGAGGGCGCACCTAGGGGGGGGGGGGGTAGGCGCGCCCCCTGCCTCGTGGCCTCCTCGATTGTTTCTTGACGTCCACTCCAAGTCCCCTGGATCATGTTTGTTCCAAAAATCACACTCCCGAAGGTTTCATTCCGTTTGGACTCCGTTCGATATTCCTTTTCCTTGAAACTCTAAAATAGGCAAAAAAACAACAATTTGGGCTGGGCCTCCGATTAATAGGTTAGTCCCCAAAACAGTATAAAAGTGTAAAATAAAGCCCATTAACATCCAAAACAGATAATATAATAGCATGGAACAATAAAAAATTATAGATACGTTGGAGACGTATCAAGCATCCCCAAGCTTAATTCCTGCTCGTCCTCGAGTAGGTAAATGATAAAAACAGAATTTTTGATGTGGAATGCTTCCTAACATATTTCTCAATGTAATTTTCTTTATTGTGGCATGCATGTTCAGATCCGAAAGATTCAAGATAAAAGTTTAATATTGACATAAAAATAATAATACTTCAAGCATACTAACTAAGCAATCATGTCTTCTCAAAATAACATGGCCAAAGAAAGTTCATCCCTACAAAATCATATAGTTTGGTCATGCTCCATTTTCGTCACACAAGAATGCTCTCATCATGCACAACCCCGATGACAAGCCAAGCAATTGTTTCATACTTTAGTAATCTCAAACTTTTTTCAACCTTCACGCAATACATGAGCGTGAGACATGGATATAACACTATGGGTGGAATAGAATATAATGAAGGGGGCTATGTGGAGAAGACAAAAAGGAGAAAGTCTCACATCGACGCGGCTAATCAATGGGCTAGGGAGATGCCCATCAATTGATGTCAATGCAAGGAGTAGGGATTGCCATGCAACGAATGCACTAGAGCTATAAATGTATGAAAGCTCAACAAAATAAACTAAGTGGGTGTGCATCCAACTTGCTTGCTCACGAAGACCTAGGGCACTTGAGGAGGCCCATTGTTGGAATATACAAGCCAAGTTCTATAATGAAAAATTCCCACTAGTATATGAAAATGACAAAACAAGAGACTCTCTATCATAAAGATCATGGTGCTACTTTGAAGCACAAGTGTGGAAAAAAGGATAGTAGCATTGCCCCCTTTTTATTTTTTATTTTTTTGGGCCTTTCGTTTTTATTTTTTTATGGGACAATGCTCTATTACTGATGATCATCACACTTCTATTTATTAACAACTCAATGATTACAACTCGATACTAGAACAAGATATGACTCTATATGAATGCCTCCGGCGGTGTACCGGGATTGCGATGAATCAAGAGTGACATGTATGAAAAAAATTATGAATGGTGGCTTTTCCACAAATACGATGTCAACTACATGATCATGCAAAGCAATATGACAATGATGATGCGTGTCATGATAAATGGAACAGTGGAAAGTTGCATGGCAATATATCTCGGAATGGCTATGGAAATGCCATAATAGGTAGGTATGTGATGACCCACAAGTATAGGGGATCTATCATAGTCCTTTCGATAAGTAAGAGTGTCGAACCCAACGAGGAGCGGAAGGAAATGATAACCGGTTTCCAGCAAGGTATTCTGTGCAAGTACTAAAATAAGTGGTAGCAGATAGTTTTGTGATAGGATAATTTGTAACGAGCAACAAGTAACAAAAGTAAATAAAGTGCAGAAAAGTGGCCCAATCCTTTTGTAGCAAAGGACAAGCCTGGACAAACTCTTATATAGAGAAAAGCGCTCCCGAGGACACATGGGAATATCGTCAAGCTAGTTTTCATCATGTTCATATGATTCACGTTCGGTACTTTGATAATTTGGTATGTGGGTGGACCGGTGCTTGGGTACTATCCTTACTTGAACAAGTATCCCACTTAGGATTAACCTCAATTGCAAGCATCCACAACTACAACAAAAGTATTAAGGTAAACCTAACCATAGCATGAAACATATGGATCCAAATCAGCCCCTTACGAAGCAACGCATAAACTAGGGTTTAAGCTTCTGTCACTCTAGCAACCCATCATCTACTTATTACTTCCCAATACCTTCCTCCAGTTATTTGATGTCGTTGTCATGTCATTTTCTTGCGTGTTGCATCTTATCATGTCATCATGTGCATTGCATCATCATGTTTTAAAACTTGCATTCGTCCGGGTTCTCCGAGTTCTCTCTGTTGTCCGTTCTGAGCCCAACCACACTTGCACGCGCCCGCGGCGTGTCCGAAATAGTATTTTATAAGTGGTCGGAAAATGCTCTCAGAATGGGATGAGAGTTGACGTGTGGTCTTATTATAGTGTAGATAGACCGCCTGTCAAGTTTCATCGCATTCGGAGATCGTTTGATGCCCCAACGGATAACTATAGCGGCAGTATAGCCGGTCTAACGTCGGACGTTCTCGGTCTCCGGAAACCGTGCCGGGCTGCATCTCTCCCCTCTTCTCTCAGACCAACCCGCTCTTCACAATCCGCCAGACCCAACCTAACCTCTCTCGTTAGCCCGCGGCCCTCCTCGCGCGCACGTCCGAAAGTTGTCCCGAACCCGACCCGGACTGTCGCCACCGCTGTGTCCGGATCATCCCCAAACATCTACAAAACGTCTCTATTTTTCTTTTTGGGCTACCTAACCTATTTTTCCCGTCCGTACGATTACGATCGGAGGGACTTAACCGCCCTATACTGATTTCATCTGCTATATATATAACAGTCTAACCCTAGCCTACCCTATCAAATCCACCCTTTCCCACCACGCCGCCGCAAGCCAACCATTCACTCGCCTCCCACCTTGGGATCCTCCCAAATCCAAACCCGCAGCCGACCACCTTCCTGATTTTCAGCGCCAAGCCAACCCAGTCCCTTCGATCCATCTATACATCGGTCCGACCGCAGCCTCCTCCTTCCCCGAAGCCCCTCCTCTGTTTTCTCCTCGAACCCGTAGTAGCAGCGGAGCAGGAGCCCTCGCGCCCGAGCCTCACCGACCCTGCAGGCCGCACCCTCCGGCGACCCCGCCGCCGGCGGCCACGACCAGGACCGGCCTCGTCCCTTTCCCTCCTCCTCCTAATTTTTCCTCTCTCTCTCACGGTGGCTCTCTCTCTCTCTCCTTCCCAGGAACGAGCAGAAGCTCGCTCAAGCTCCACGGCGTCGCCGCCGTCGTTCCACTTCGTCCGGTAGCCTCCGAGCAAGCGCCACCGCCGGATCTGCTCGAGCCCGCCTCGCCTTGCGCCTCAAGTCCCGCGTCCGCCATGGCCGTGGAGCACATCGGCGTTGTTCTCGCCTCCCTGCAGAAACCGAACTGCGCCGCCTCCCTCGCTCCAGCTCCGCCGCTGCGTGTGCTTTCATCAAGACCTGTCACCGCCGCACCCAGTTCCTCTGCCCCTCTACTTCTTCCTCGAGCCCGCAAGGGAAACGAGCACCGCGGTGCGCCCCTGCTTCCATCCTCGTCCGCCGCTACCTTCAACCAACGCCGCCGAGCACTCGAACCAGGCCAGTCGCGCCGCTCCTCTTCTTCTTCTCCGTGTCTCTCCCTCCCTGAACCCTCTCTCTCTCTGCAACAGGATATGTTGCCTGCAGGACTCGCCCGGATCCTGCCGGAATGGACCTTCGGCGGCCAGACCTGTCCCCGCCCGACCTCGCTGCCCGGATCCGCTTCCTCCGCCCACCTCGAGCGCCGCCGGAGTCCTACGCTGCCCCAAGCCGCCGCTGCATCCCCTGATGTTTGTTCCTGCCCTTCAGAGTTCAGAGACGAGAGCATCGCACCTCACCCTGTCGCGCCTGTTGACCGCTCGGCCTCCAAGGCCCAGATCCAGCGCCAAGGCTGGCCCAACACCAAGACGCCAAGGCTCGGTTCCCTAAAGCACAACGTGAGGAAGCCCACCTCCTATTTGCTCCTGTGCAGCCCAGTTCGGGCCAGTTTCGGCCCGACTCCTGTTTTTTCCCGAGGAGTGATTTATCTATTTATCCAGTTAAAAACAGAATTGCAGAAAAACCCTCAAACTTCATGCATATCATATATCTCAAACTGTGCATCATATGGAAAAACTTTATATATGAAATATGCTTAGAATTGCATCTAGTTTCATATTATGCCATTTTCCTCCATGTTTGAAATTCTTAAAATGTTGTTTGTTTAAATTTACTCAAATAACATGCTAAAATGATTTATTTCATAACTAAATAACCGTAGCTCCAAATTTAATAAACGTTATATGTAAATGGGGTGGAAAAATGTCTAGATTAACACGGTGACATTGATTTGCATGTTTAACAACTCTAAAATTGTGTTTAGTGCAGAATAGTACCAAACCTAATATATGCATATGAGGATTTTCCGGAATTGTTGTTCGTTATTTTCGGCCTCATTTAAACTTGACTAGATAGGTAGTTTTCATTTGCTTCACCCTCTTGCCATGTTTAACAACATTTAATATTGTTGGGTACATAAACAAGATCGAACTAAATAAGTCACGTGGTGTTTCGTCTATATGCAACGGAGTTGCATATTGAGCTCCACTTAATTTGTAGGGTTGCTTGTGCACTTTGCCATGCCATGCTTCATTAAACCGGACATGCATCATACTTGATTGTGCATCATGCCATGATTATGTGATGGTTGTTTACCATGATTGTTTGCTTCTTTCCGGTGTTGCTTCTTCGGGTTGGTGCCGATAACGTCGTGTTGTGAGGATTCGTTTGACTACGTCCGTTTATCTTCTTCATGGACTCGTTCTTCTTCCTTGCGGGATTTCAGGCAAGATGACCATACCCTCGAAATCACTTCTATCTTTGCTCGCTAGTTGCTCGCTCTTTTGCTATGCCTATGCTATGATACCTACCACTTGCTTTATCATGCCTCCAACATTACTAAGCCAAGCCTCTAACCCATCTTGTCCTAGCAAACCGTTGTTTGGCTATGTTACCTCTTTGCTCAGCCCCTCTTATAGCGTTGTTAGTTGCAGGTGAAGATTGGAGCTTGTTCCATGTTTGGAACATGGATATTTTGTTGGGATATCACAATATCTCTTATTTAATTAATGCATCTATATACTTGGTAAAGGGTGGAAGGCTCGGCCTTATGCCTGGTGTTTTGTTCCACTCTTGCCGCCCTAGTTTCCGTCATATCGGTATTATGTTCCTGGATTTTGCATTCCTTACACGGTTGGGTTATAATGGGAACCCCTTGACAGTCCGCCTTGAATAAAACTCTTCTAGCAATGCCCAACATTGGTTTTACCATTCGCCACCTAGCCTTTTCTTTCCCTTGGGTAGGCCTGCCCAAGGGTCATCTTTATTTAAACCCCCCGGGCCAGTGCTCCTTTGAGTGTTGGTCCAAACTAGAGCCCTGTGCAGCGCCCCTTGGGGAAACTCGAGGTTTGGTTTTAGTTGTATGGATCGCTCATCTGAGTGTGCCCTGAGAACGAGATATGTGCAGCTCCTATCGGGATTTGTCGGCACATTCGGGCGGTGTTGCTGGACTTGTTTTACCATTGTCGAGGATGTCTTGTAACCGGGATGCCGAGTCTGATCGGATTGTCTTGGGAGAAGGAATATCCTTCATTGACCGTGAGAGCTTGTGATGGGCTAAGTTGGGACACCCCTGCAGGGATTTGAACTTTCGAAAGCCGTGCCCGCCGTTATGGGCAGATGGGAATTTGTTAATGTCCGGTTGTAGAAAACATGAAGTTGATCTTAATTAAAATGCGTTAACCGTGTGTGTAACCGTGATGGTCTCTTCGCGGCAGAGTCCGGGAAGTGAACACGTTGTTGGAGTAATGCTTGACGTAGGTTGTTCTAGGATCACTTCTTGATCATAGTTGCTCGACCGTACTTTTGCCTTCTCTTCTCGCTCTCATTTGTGTATGTTAGCCACCATATATGCTAGTCGCTTGCTGCAGCTCACCTCATACCTTTTACCTTACCCATAAGCTTAAATAGTCTTGATCGCGAAGGTGTGAGATTGCTGAGTCCCCGTGACTCACAGATACTTCCAAAACCAGTTTGCAGGTGCCGATGAAACTGTACAGGTGACGCAAACAGGCTCAAGGAGGAGCTCAATGAAGATCTCGTTCATTGTGTGGTTTTGTTTGAGTTGATCAGTAGTGGAGCCCAGTTGGGATGATCGAGGATCTGTGTTGCATTTGGGGTAGTCTTCTTTTATTTTGGTACCATAGTCGGACCTTGATTGTATCTGGATGATGTAATGCTTTATTCATGTATTGTGTGAAGTGGCGATTGTAAGCCAACTATGTATCTTTTTCCCTTATGTATTACATGGGTTGTGTGAAGATTACCTCACTTGCGACATTGCTTTCAATGCGGTTATGCCTCTAAGTCGTGCTTCGACACGTAGGAGATATAGCCGCATCGAGGGTGTTACAAGTTGGTAATCAGAGCCTTCCCCGACCTTAGGAGCCCCCTGCTTGATCGAATCGTTGGCGTTGTTGAGTCTAGAAATTTTTTTGAGTCATTTAGGAATTATATGTCGGAGAGTTAGGAATTCCTTTTTACTCCTCAGTCCCTTCGTCACTCTGGTGAGGCATCCTGACGTAGAGTTTTGACTCTTCTCTTCTCAAATTTCACTATTGTTTTTAGGATCACGCGGGTATCTTGAAATCGTTCTAATGGTTTTGTGACGAGAACATTGTTCTTGGTGCCTCCTAACATTTAGGGGTTGTGGCAGTGTCCCGGGGAGTTGAGCTCCGAGGTGTTGTCGTCACAATTTTATCGTTGCAATTCTGGAATACCTCATTTTTTTTGCCGACATCGAAAATCTCTTTTATGCAGTTGTTGGTGAGATAACCTCGACGCCACCCAGTACTAGGGTGGGAGTTCGGGAGTATTGCCATAACTCGTATAACGGATGCTTTTCGAAGGTTGAGGTAAATGATTTTCGAAGGTTTCTTGGTTATGTGTTGAAGGATGGATACAGCTGGATGTAGGATTTGCTAATTTTGGGTGAGATATTATGCTTCCCCTGTATCCCCAACACCTGATTGCATAACCGGAAAATTTCGGGAGTTTATAAGTGGGAATTCAAGTAGCTCTTAGGATATCTTTCCGACAGATGTATGATATGAAATTGGGGTTCGACGTCTAGTGGTCCGCCTATCCACGGTTGGTTTTACAGTGGTCTCGTTGTGTCTTAAAGAGTCCTTGGCTATGCCGACTCGGGGATGCTTCGTATGTCATGTGCACTGCCTTGTACATGATGGTGTTGTACGATCGAGCCCGTGTAGGCCCCACCACGAAAACTTCGGACGAAATCTCTATCATAGGTTTGTTCCGGCTTATTTTGCAAGCCAATCCTTTGTTTTGTTTTCAGTTGTGGTATTCGAGTTGCTTCAATGTCAAATGTTGATTCCATACCTTTCCTAAGCGGTGCTCTCATATTTCTATGTGAATAGAAATCCTTCTTGATCATTGAGTTTGTCATCTCAATGTCTTTTCAACCGGTGTGTTTCTCTTCAAGTGGATCCGATCATTTCATCATCCGCAAGATCAAGTATCAGTTCTTCTCAACGGTGTTTGTTTCATTCGTCCTAAATTGCCTTTATTTTTCCTGCCCACCCACCTTCTTTTCTTCAAGCACCCGGATTCCTTAATAAGTATCCTTTTACTCATGTGAAGTCTCTCCATTCTTTTCCGTCAATATTCTTACCCGGTGGTTCTCATGAAGATACTAACAGAGCTTCAAGTTCGTCATTCTTCATTCTTTTCTTCTCTGGTGGAACCAAGTCAAGCTTTGTTGATCATATCCTTTCCTTGTTTCTAATGCTTTCTCATGCCGGTGCACCTTATTATCATCCCACGTCTCGCTATTCTATTGTTCCGGAGTGCTAAAGATATTTCAGAAGGCTCGTTTAGTCATTCAAGATCAGTTCAACCTATTTCGAGATTGTTATCTCATTCTAGCCATTTAAATCTTACCGGTGCATTCTCTCTTTTAAATCGTTCAACGGTGTATCTTTTGAGTGGGCCCTAACCCACAGGTCTTTTCCCAGGATCTTACCTGACTCTTCTTACTTTTCCCGGAGCTATCCCAAATTATTTTCAAAGTTTGACGTAAGAATGATTTATCATCAGTCATATGTTCTTCTATAAGATCTTTCAAATTCTTTTCACCATTGGCTCAACCTTTTCCATTCTTCATTCCGTGTGTCTCAACAATTCATGGTGGTGTTTCTCATCGTCATTCTCGACACATGAAGACCGAAGAAGAGTTTTTCCTCCATATCTTATTCGTTCTCTCAAAGACTCGTGGTTCTAGCCTTTTGCCATCCTCTCATAATTATTTCGATTGTGAGAATTCTTTTCAACCATCCGGAGCAATTCATGAGTCTTTTCAGTTTGATTCTCTGGAGGCCATATTTTCAAATATTATTCATTCCAGTTTTCTGCTATTGTTCTCTAAATCTATCCGGTGCATCATCCAAATTTCTCTAATCAGCCTGGGTTCTCTTCGTTCACTTGTATCTAAATTCTCTCAAATATCTTTGTTAATTTGCTAATTCTTCCCGGAGTGTTGTCGTATTTGATCTCTATCATTCCGTGTGCTTCTTCTTTCAACTGGAGTGCTTGCATGTGCTTCTTGTTCATTGCAACCTTTATTTTTATGTCTTTCAACCTACAAGGTTCTCGTAATGTTCCTTGTTCCTCTTTTCTAACGGAGTGTTTTCAACTTTATTCACCTTCGTTGTGTTCTTTATTGAATTTTGTTCAACCTCTCAAGGTTCTTTGGTTTCACTCGTTTGTCAAAGAAGCAACTTTGTTCTACCTCTTCTCTTTCTCCTCCATTTTTCTCTCCGATGCCATTCTAGATCTCGGGACGAGATCCTCTTGTAGTGGTGGAGTGTTGTAACGCCCCGAGACCGTTGCGCCAGGTGTCTTCCAGTTATTTGATGTCGTTGTCATGTCATTTTCTTGCGTGTTGCATCTTATCATGTCATCATGTGCATTGCATCATCATGTTTTAAAACTTGCATTCGTCCGGGTTCTCCGAGTTCTCTCTGTTGTCCGTTCTGAGCCCAACCACACTTGCACGCTCCCGCGGCGTGTCCGAAATAGTATTTTATAAGTGGTCGGAAAATGTTCTCGGAATGGGATGAGATTTGACGTGTGGTCTTATTATAGTGTAGATAGACCGCCTGTCAAGTTTCATCGCATTCGGAGATCGTTTGATGCCCCAACGGATAACTATAGCGACAGTATAGCCGGTCTAACGTTGGACGTTTTTGGTCTCCGGAAACCATGCCGACAGCATCTCTCCCCCCTTCTCTCAGACCAACCCGCTCTTCACAATCCGCCAGACCCAACCTAACCTCTCTCGTCAGCCCGCGGCCCTCCTCGCGCGTGCATCCGAAAGTTGTCCCGAACCCGACCCGGACTGTCTCAACCGTTGTGTCCGGATCATCCCCAAACATCTACAAAACGTCTCCGTTTTTCTTTTTGGGCTACCTAACCTATTTTCCCCGTCCGTCCGATTACAATCTGAGGGACCTAACCTCCCTATACTGGTTTCATCTGCTATATATATAACAGTCTAACCCTAGCCTACCCTATCCAATCCACCCTTTCCCACCACGCCGCCGCAAGCCAACCACTCACTCGCCTCCCACCTCAGGATCCTCCCAGATCCAAACCCGTAACCGACCACCTTCCTGATTTTCAGCGCCGAGCCAACCCAGTCCCTTCGATCCATCCATACATCGGTCCGACCGCAGCCTCCTCCTTCCCCGAAGCTCCTCCTCTGTTTTCTCCTCGAACCCGTAGCAGCAGCGGAGCAGGAGCCCTTGCGCCCGAGCCTCACCGACCCTGCAGGCCGCGCCCTCTGGCGACCCCGCCGCCGGCAGCCACGACCAGGACCGGCCTCGTCCCGTTTCTCTCCTCCTCCTAATTTTTCCTCTCTCTCTCTCACGGTGGCTCTCTCTCTCTCTCCTTCCCAGGAACGAGCAGAAGCTCGCTCAAGCTCCACGACGTCGCCGCCGTCGTTCCGCTTCGTCCGGTAGCCTCCGAGCAAGCGCCGCCGCTGGATCTGCTCGAGCCCGCCTCGCCTTGCGCCTCAAGTCCCGCGTCCGCCGTGGCCGTGGAGCACATCGGCGTTGTTCTCGCCTCCCTGCAGAAACCGAACTGCGCCGCCTCCCTCGCTCCAGCTCCGCCGCTGCGAGCGCCTTCAGCGAGACCTGTCGCCGCTGCACCCTATTCCTCTGCTCCTCTGCTTCTTCCTTGAGCCCGCAAGGGAAACGAGCACCGCGGCGCGCCCCTGCTTCCATCCTCGTCTGCCTCTACCTTCAACCAACGCCGCCGAGCGCCCGAACCAGGCCAGTCGCGCCGCCCCTCTTCTTCTTCTCAGTGTCTCTCCCTCCCTGAACCTTCTCTCTCTCTGCAACAGGATATGTTGCCTGCAGGACTCGCTCGGATCCTGCCGGAATGGACCTTCGATGGCTAGACCTATCCCCGCCCGATCTCGCTGCCCGGATTGCTTCCTCCGCCCACCTCGAGCGCCACCGGAGTCCTGCGCCGCCCCAAGCCGCCGCAGCATCCCCTGATGTTTGTTCCTGCCCTTCAGAGTTCAGAGACAAGAGCAGCGCACCTCGCCCCTTCGCGCGTGTTGACCGCTCGGCCTCCAAGGCCCAGATCCAGCGCCAAGGCCGGCCCAACACCAAGACGCCAAGGCCCGGTTCCCTAAAGCCCAACGTGAGGAAGCCCGCCTCCTGTTTGCTCCTGTGCAGCCCAGTTCGAGCCAGTTTCGGCCCGACTCCTGTTTTTTTCCCGAGGAGTGATTTATCTATTTATCCAGTTAAAGAAAGAATTGCAGAAAAACCCTCAAACTTCATGCATATCATATATCTCAAACGGTGCATCATATGGAAAAACTTTATATATGAAATATGCTTAGAATTGCATCTAGTTTCATATTATGCCACTTTCCTCCATATTTGAAATGCTTAAAATGTTGTTTGTTTAAATTTGCTCAAATAACATGCTAGAATGATTTATTTCATAACTGAATAACCATAGCTCCAAATTTAATAAACTTTATATGTAAATGGGGTGGAAAAATGTCTAGATTAACACGGTGACATTGATTTGCATGTTTAACAACTCTAAAATTGTGTTTAGGGCAGAACAGTACCAAACCTAATATATGCATATGAGGATTTTCCGGAATTGTTGTTCGTTATTTTCGGCCTCATTTAAACTTGACTAGATAGGTAGTTTTCATTTGCTTCACCCTCTTGCCATGTTTAACAACATTTAATATTGTTGGGTACATAAACAAGATCGAACTAAATAAGTCACGTGGTGTTTCGTCTATATGCAACGGAGTTGCATATTGAGATCCACTTAATTTGTAGGGTTGCTTGTGCACTTTGCCATGCCATGCTTCATTAAACCGTACATGCATCATACTGTGCATCATGCCATGATTATGTGATGGTTGTTTACCATGATTGTTTGCTTCTTTCCGGTGTTGCTTCTTCGGGTTGGTGCCGATAACGTCGTGTTGTGAGGATTCGTTCGACTAGGTCCATTTATCTTCTTCATGGACTCGTTCTTCTTCCTTGCGGGATTTCAGGCAAGATGACCATACCCTCGAAATCACTTCTATCTTTGCTCGCTAGATGCCGGCTCTTTTGCTATGCCTATGCTATGATACCTACCACTTGCTTTATCATGCCTCCCACATTACTAAGCCAAGCCTCTAACCCATCTTGTCCTAGCAAACCGTTGTTTGGCTATGTTACCTCTTTGCTCAGCCCCTCTTATAGCGTTGTTAGTTGCATGTGAAGATTGGAGCTTGTTCCATGTTTGGAACATGGATATTTTGTTGGGATATCACAATATCTCTTATTTAATTAATGCATCTATATACTTGGTAAAGGGTGGAAGGCTCGGCCTTATGACTGGTGTTTTGTTCCACTCTTGCCGCCCTAGTTTCCGTCATATCGGTATTATGTTCCTGGATTTTGCGTTCCTTACACGGTTGGGTTATAATGGGAACCCCTTGACAGTCCGCCTTGAATAAAACTCTTCTAGCAATGCCCAACATTGGTTTTACCATTCGGCACCTAGCCTTTTCTTTCCCTTGGGTAGGCCTGCCCAAGGGTCATCTTTATTTAAACCCCCCGGGCCAGTGCTCCTTTGAGTGTTGGTCCAAACTAGAGCCCTGTGCAGCGCCCCTTGGGGAAACTCGAGGTTTGGTTTTAGTTGTATGGAGCGCTCATCTGAGTGTGCCCTGAGAACGAGATATGTGCAGCTCCTATCGGGATTTGTCGGCACATTCGGGCGGTGTTGCTAGACTTGTTTTACCATTGTCGAGGATGTCTTGTAACCGGGATGCCGAGTCTGATCGGATTGTCTTGGGAGAAGGAATATCCTTCGTTGACCGTGAGAGCTTGTGATGGGCTAAGTTGGGACACCCCTGCAGGGATTTGAACTTTTGAAAGCCGTGCCCGCCGTTATGGGCAGATGGGAATTTGTTAATGTCCGGTTGTAGAAAACATGAAGTTGATCTTAATTAAAATGCGGCAACCGCGTGTGTAACCGTGATGGTCTCTTCGCGGTGGAGTCCGGGAAGTGAACACGGTGTTGGAGTAATGCTTGACGTAGGTTGTTCTAGGATCACTTCTTGATCATAGTTGCTCAACCGTGCTTTTGCCTTCTATTCTCGCTCTCATTTGTGTATGTTAGCCACCATATATGCTAGTCGCTTACTGCTGCTCCACCTCATACATTTTACCTTACCCATAAGCTTAAATAGTCTTGATCACGAGGGTGTGAGATTGCTGAGTCCCCGTGACTCACAGATACTTCCAAAACCAGTTTGTAGGTGCCGATGAAACTGTACAGGTGACGCAGCCGAGCTCAAGGAGGAGCTCAATGAAGATCTCGTTTATTGTGTGGTTTTGTTTCAGTTGATCAGTAGTGGAGCCCAATTGGGACAATCGGGGATCTGTGTAGCATTTGGGGTAGTCTTCTTTTATTTTGGTACCATAGTCGGACCTTGATTTATCTGGATGATGTAATGCTTTATTCATGTATTGTGTGAAGTGGCGATTGTAAGCCAACTATGTATCTTTTTCCCTTATGTATTACATGGGTTGTGTGAAGATTACCTCACTTGCGACATTGCTTTCAATGCGGTTATGCCTCTAAGTCATGCTTCGACACGTAGGAGATATAGCCGCATCGAGGGCGTTACAAGTTGGTAATCACAACCTTCCCCGACCTTAGGAGCCCCATGCTTGATCGAATCGTTGGCGTTGTTGAGTCTAGAAAAATGTTTTGAGTCATTTAGGAATTATATAGCGGAGAGTTAGGAATTATTTTTTACTCCTCAGTCCCTTCATCGCTCTGGTGAGGCATCCTGATGTAGAGTTTTGACTCTTCTCTTCTCAAATTTCACTAAATTTTTTTTAGGATCACCCGGGTATCTTGGAATTGTTCCGATGGTTTTGTGACGAGAACATTGTTCTTGGTGCCTCCTGACATTTAGGGGTTGTGGATGTGTCCCGGGGAGTTGAGCTCCAAGGTGTTGTCATCACAATTTTATCGTTGCAATTCTGGAATACCTGATATTTTTTTGCCGACATCGAAAATCTCTTTTATGCAGTTGTTGGAGAGATAACCTCGACGCCACCCAGTACTGGGGCGGGAGTTCGGGAGTATTGCCATAACTCATATAACAAATGCTTTTCGAAGGTTGAGGCAAATGATTTCCGAAGGTTTCTTGGTTATGTGTTGAAGGATGGATACAGCTGGATGTAGGATTTGCTAATTTTGGGTGAGATATTATGCTTCCCCTGTATCCCCAACACCTGATTGCATAACCGGAAAATTTCAGGAGTTTATAAGTGGGAATTCAAGTAGCTCTTAGGATATCTTTCCGACAGATGTATGATATGAAATTGGGGTTCGACGTCTAGTGGTCCGCCTATCCACGGTTGGTTTTACAGGGGTCTCATTGTGTCTTAAAGAGTCCTTGGCTATGCCGACTCGGGGATGCTTCATATGTCATGTG
The DNA here is from genome assembly GCF_018294505.1 of Triticum aestivum. Lineage (NCBI taxonomy): Eukaryota > Viridiplantae > Streptophyta > Magnoliopsida > Poales > Poaceae > Triticum > Triticum aestivum. Next base: position 512,250,379 of record NC_057800.1, on the reverse strand, counting down.
CACTGCCTTGTACATGATGGTGTTGTACGATCGAGCCCGTGTAGGCCCCACCACGAAAACTTCGGACGAAATCTCTATCATAGGTTTGTTCCGGTTTATTTTGCAAGCCAATCCTTTGTTTTGTTTTTCAGTTGTGGTATTCGAGTTGCTTCAATGTCAAATGTTGATTCCATACCTTTCCTAAGCGGTGCTCTCATATTTCTATGTGAATAGAAATCGTTCTTGATCATTGAGTTTGTCATCTCAATGTCTTTTCAACCGGTGTGTTTCTCTTCAAGTGGATCCGATCATTTCAACATCCGCAAGATCAAGTATCAGTTCTTCTCAATGGTGTTTGTTTCATTCGTCCTAAATTGCCTTTATTTTTCCCGCCCGCCCACCTTCTTTTCTTCAAGGACTTGGATTCCTTAATAAGTATCCTTTTACTCATGTGAAGTCTCTCCATTCTTTTTCGTCAATATTCTTACCCGGTGGTTCTCATGAAGATACTAACAGAGCTTCAAGTTTGTCATTCTTCATTCTTTTCTTCTCCGGTGGAACCAAGTCAAGCTTTGTTGATCATATCCTTTCCTTGTTTCTAATGCTTTCTCATGCCGGTGCACCTTATTATCATCCCACGTCTCGCTATTCTATTGTTCCGGAGTGCTAAAGATATCTCAGAAGGCTCGTTTAGTCATTCAAGATCAGTTCAACCTATTTCGAGATTGTTATCTCATTCTAGCCATTTAAATCTTACCAGTGCATTCTCTCTTTTAAATCGTTCAACGGTGTATCTTTTGAGTGGGCTCTAACCCACAGGTCTTTTCCCAGGATCTTACCTGACTCTTCTTATTTTTCTCGGAGCTATCCTAAATTATTTTCAAAGTTTGACGTAAGAATGATTTATCATCAGTCATATGTTCTTCTCTAAGATCTTTCAAATTCTTTTCACCGTTGGCTCAAACTTTTCCATTCTTCATTCCGGAGTGTCTCAACAATTCATGGTGGTGTTTCTCATCGCCATTCTCGACACTTGAAGACCGAAGAAGAGTTTTTTCTCCATATCTTATTTGTTCTCTCAAAGACTCGTGGTTCTAGCCTTTTGCCATCCTCTCATAATTATTTCGATTGTGGGAATTCTTTTCAACCATCCGGAGCAATTCAGGAGTCTTTTCAGTTTGATTCTCCGGAGGCCATCTTTTCAAATATTATTCATTCCAGTTTTCTGCTATTGTTCTCCAAATCTATCCGGTGCATCATCCAAATTTCTCTAATCAGCCTGGGTTCTCTTTGTTCACTTGTATCTAAATTCTCTCAAACATCTTTGTTAATTTGCTAATTCTTCCCGGTGTTTCTTTATCTTCTCTTCATTCATTTTCAATTCTTACGGTGGTTCGTTCAAGATCTCTCTTCCATGATTATCATATCAATTCATTCCTTCTTTCCAATCCCGACCGGTGATTCGTTGAAGACTTTACAAGTTTATGCTATATCTCTCTTATTCCTTTCCACGAGAATAAGTAGCATGCCAAATCCATTGGTTGTCATCAATATAATTGGCGAAGGATAAGCATAATTAAATTCTTATTCTTGTTTCATCGAGTGAATTTAATTCCTTATTCTGGAGGCTCATCAACTTTTTGATTTCAATTGTTTCATCTTTTCTTTTCCCGGAGATTCAAGATCTCTCATTTATCTCGTCACAAAGCTCCATTTAATCATTCCAAGGCTTCACCTTATATTCTCAACTTCTCTTTCCTTTCGTTTGATCATTCTTTTATTACCGGGGTTCTACACGAAGGTTCAACATGGTGGTTCATCAAAGATTTAATTCATTTTTGAAGTTTTCATCAAGATTCTTTTCAGAGGAGCTCAAAGCATTCTTCATCTTGCAATCCGGAGTGCAATTCTTTCTTCCGTATCATTGGAGGTGGTATTATGTCATTCTTGATAATTTGAGTTTGTGTTTCATGATTCCCATGTTTGTCAGGATTGAGATATCTTAAATCCATCAATCTCTTCATTGAAGTTATCTTGGGTTATATTTCACCTAAAGCTTCCCCTAAGGATTGTTGCTATTTATGGTGCTTATAAATGACCCAAGTTCTTCATTTATCCTCCCGGTGGAATAGTTTCTCGTCTCCTTGTTGATATCAATCAAATCTATTGTTTTGTGTCAGTGGCAGATTTTCACCTCAGTGTTGAGATGTTTCCATAAGCCCACTACAACCTTGCTCCTTTCGTTGTTTTCTTTTCGAACTACTCCGTTCGACCATTCTTCTAAGGATGCCTTTCAAGCTCTTTTGTGGCAGAAGTTGGCATTTTCTTCTCCATTCTCCTATTTCAATTGTCTATCTTCTATTCTTTTGTTCCGAAGGCATTGTGATGTTGCTCTCTTCAACCCTTCTTCTTTTTCTTGTCAGGACCTTGTTCTTTTCAGGCTTATCCATTTAACTGGAGTGTCGCGTCCTCTTTTCAAGTATCCTCTCATCTTGCCAAGATCATGTTAAATTCCTTCCTTTTCCAACTGGAGTGTTGTCGTATTTGATCTCTATCGTTCCGTGTGCTTCTTCTTTCAACCGGAGTGCTTGCATGTGCTTCTTGTTCATTGCAACCTTTATTTTTATGTCTTTCAACCTACAAGGTTCTCGTAATGTTCCTTGTTCCTCTTTTCAAACGGAGTGTTTTCAACTTTGTTCACCTTCGTTGTGTTCTTTATTGAATTTTGTTCAACCTCTCAAGGTTCTTTGGTTTCACTCGTTTGTCAAAGAAGCAACTTTGTTCTACCTCTTCATTTTCTCCTCCGTTTTTCCCACCGATGCCATTCTAGATCTCGGGACGAGATCCTCTCGTAGTGGTGGAGTGTTGTAACGCCCCGAGACCGTTGCGCCAGGTGTCTTCCAGTTATTTGATGTCGTTGTCATGTCATTTGCTTGCGTGTTGCATCTTATCAAGTCATCATGAGCATTGCATCATCATGTTTTAAAACTTGCATTCGTCCGTGTTCTCCGAGTTCTCTCTGTTGTCCGTTCTGAGCCCAACCACACTTGCACGCTCCCGCGGCGTGTCCGAAATAGTATTTTATAAGTGGTCGGAAAATGTTCTCGGAATGGGATGAGAGTTGACGTGTGGTCTTATTATAGTGTAGATAGACCGCCTGTCAAGTTTCATCGCATTCGGAGATCGTTTGATGCCCCAACGGATAACTATAGCGACAGTATAGCCGGTCTAACGTTGGACGTTTTTGGTCTCGGGAAACCGTGCCGATAGCATCTCTCCCCTCTTCTCTCAGACCAACCCGCTCTTCACAATCCGCCAGACCCAACCTAACCTCTCTCGTCAGCCCGCGGCCCTCCTCGCGCGTGCGTCCGAAAGTTGTCCCGAACCCGACCCGGACTGTCGCCACCGCTGTGTCCGGATCATCCCCAAACATCTACAAAACGTCTCCGTTTTTCTTTTTGGGATACCTAACCTATTTCCCCGTCCGTCCAATTACGATCGGAGGGACCTAACCTCCCTATACTGATTTCATCTGCTATGTATATATATAACAGTCTAACCCTAGCCTACCCTATCCAATCCACCCTTTCCCACCACGCCGCCGCAAGCCAACCACTCACTCGCCTCCCACCTCAGGATCCTCCCAGATCCAAACCCGCAGCCGACCACCTTCCTGATTTTCAGCGTCGAGCCAACCCAGTCCCTTCGATCCATCCATACATCGGTCCGACCGCAGCCTCCTCCTTCCCCGAAGCTCCTCCTCTGTTTTCTCCTCGAACCCGTAGCAGCAGCGGAGCAGGAGCCCTCACGCCCGAGCCTCATCGACCCTGCAGGCCGCGCCCTCCGGCGACCCTGCCGCCGGCGGCCACGACCAGGACCGGCCTCATCCCGTTTCTCTCCTCCTAATTTTTCCTCTCTCTCTCTCACGGTGTCTCTCTCTCTCTCTCTCTCTCTCTCTCTCTCTCTCTCTCTCTCTCTCTCTCCTTCCCAGGAACGAGCAGAAGCTCGCTCAAGCTCCACGACGTCGCCGCCGTCGTTCCGCTTCGTCCGGTAGCCTCCGAGCAAGCGCCGCCTGCAGATCTTCTCGAGCCCGCCTCGCCTTGCGCCTCAAGTCCCGCGTCCGCCGTGGCCGTGGAGCACATCGGCGTTGTTCTCGCCTCCCTGCAGAAACCGAACTGTGCCGCCTCCCTCGCTCCAGCTCCGCCGCTGCGTGCGCCTTCACCGAGACCTGTCGGCGCCGCGCCCTGTTCCTCTGCTCCTCTGCTTCTTCCTTGAGCCTGCAAGGGAAACGAGCACCGCGGCGCGCCCCTGCTTCCATCCTTGTCCGCTGCTACCTTCAACCAACACCGCCGAGCGCCCGAACCAGGCCAATCGTGCCGCCCCTCTTCTTCTTCTTCTCCATGTCTCTCCCTCCCTGAACCTTCTCTCTCTCTGCAACAGGATATGTTGCCTGCAGGACTCGCTCGGATCCTGCCGGAATGGACCTTCGATGGCTAGACCTATCCCCGCCCGATCTCGCTGCCCGGATCCGCTTCCTCCGCCCACCTCGAGCGCCACCGGAGTCCTGCGCCGCCCCAAGCCGCCGCAGCATCCCCTGATGTTTGTTCCTGCCCTTCAGAGTTCAGAGACGAGAGCAGCGCACCTCGCCCCGTCGCGCGTGTTGACCGCTCGGCCTCCAAGGCCCAGATCCAGCGCCAAGGCCGGCCCAACACCAAGACGCCAAGGCCCGGTTCCCTAAAGCCCAACGTGAGGAAGCCCGCCTCCTGTTTGCTCCTGTGCAGCCCAGTTCGAGCCAGTTTCGGCCCGACTCCTGTTTTTTTCCCGAGGAGTGATTTATCTATTTATCCAGTTAAAGAAAGATTGCAGAAAAACCCTCAAACTTCATGCATATCATATATCTCAAACGGTGCATCATATGGAAAAACTTTATATATGAAATATGCTTAGAATTGCATCTAGTTTCATATTATGCCACTTTCCTCCATATTTGAAATGCTTAAAATGTTGTTTGTTTAAATTTGCTCAAATAACATGCTAAAATGATTTATTTCATAACTAAATAACCGTAGCTCCAAATTTAATAAACTTTATATGTAAATGGGGTGGAAAAATGTCTAGATTAACATGGTGACATTGATTTGCATGTTTAACAACTCTAAAATTGTGTTTAGGGCAGAACAGTACCAAACCTAATATATGCATATGAGGATTTTCCGGAATTGTTGTTCGTTATTTTCGGCCTCATTTAAACTTGACTAGATAGGTAGTTTTCATTTGCTTCACCCTCTTGCCATGTTTAACAACATTTAATATTGTTGGGTACATAAACAAGATCGAACTAAATAAGTCACGTGGTGTTTCTTCTATATGCAACGGAGTTGCATATTGAGCTCCACTTAATTTGTAGGGTTGCTTGTGCACTTTGCCATGCCATGCTTCATTAAACCGGACATGCATCATACTTGATTGTGCATCATGCCATGATTATGTGATGGTTGTTTACCATGATTGTTTGCTTCTTTCCGGTGTTGCTTCTTCGGGTTGGTGCCGATAACGTCGTGTTGTGAGGATTCGTTCGACTACGTCCATTTATCTTCTTCATGGACTCATTCTTCTTCCTTGCGGGATTTCAGGCAAGATGACTATACCCTCAAAATCACTTCTATCTTTGCTCGCTAGTTGCTCGCTCTTTTGCTATGCCTATGCTATGATACCTATGTCAGGACCCCGATTCCAAGTCACATCGATCTAGCCGGTAACACCTCATATCACTTTGCGGCCTCACGCATGGTATCCCACGGGTGTCGTCTTACCATGGCCCGGGACCATTTGCGCCTTTTGGCTCACGTATATGATAGTGTCGCTAGCATCCATATGACAGAGAACCCGGGCCGACATGGCTAGTCGTGAACCCAAAGCGGCACAGACCTATGGAGACAGGCATACATGTATCACATCGAGCATGTCGGTCATCATCGAGTGATTCTGGGCTGTAGCACTGGGCTAACAGGACTCCGGGGGACCCAGGCTGTAGCAGGCTAGGCAGGACTCTGGAAATCACCGCGTGACATTTCCCCGAAGGGACAGACATAGGAACGAAGTGAAACACATGCCGGCCAGTCAAGTGTCCTGAACAGTAGTGCTGGGCTAGCAGGACTCCGGTGAACTGGGCTATAGCGGACTACTATGGCTCGAGGAACACTAGACTACATTTCCCCATAAGAAAGGCTGCCAAGGATAAACAACTAGATTGTCGGATCCCACTCATACCAAGCATTTCAATCATACACACAATATGCCCGATATGAGTACATACAACATGGCATCACAACAAAACTCTACAACTCAAGTACTTTATTTAAAGGCTCCAGAGAGCCATACATAACATGTTCATACAGATAGGGGTCACATGACCCGACACTCAAGTCATACAAACATACAAGCACATGCGGAAGCAACTAGTCTGAGTACAGACTCTAGAAAGTAAGAAGGCTTCTCGAAGCCTGTCTATCTACATAAGGCCCTCCATGGCCAGGATCACCACCTGGGTGGCTAGTCACTCGTCGACGTCAAGGTCTACGTAGAACCCATCGGAGTGGGCGGTGTCGTCTGAAACAGTAATTAAGCAAACATGAGTACAAAGGTACTCAGCAAGTCTTACATCAGAACCTACTATACATGCTTATTCTCAAGAAGGTGGTGGGGTTAATGCAGCAAGCCAGCTTTGACTCTTGGCTAAGCTATCCTACGGAACTTCACCAGTAAAATAGTTTTCGCACACGAGTCCACTACTCACCAACACAATACTCCACCGTGGATCCTCCCTCGTCATCCTATGAGAGGGCCATCCTCGATACTCACACTTATCTTGAGTCTTTTAGTAGTGTCCATTAACTTGTCTATGAACTGTATAGGCAACCAAGTAGTTCTTTACAGCGGATGCGGCTATTCGAATAGTTTTATACCCTGCAGGGGTGTACTTCTTCATACACGCTTTCACCACTTACTGCCGCTTACACGACATGTACTCGGCAACCTTCAAGCGGAAGCCCAGCGAGGGTGTTGGCCACGACCTACCTAAACACTTAAGTCTCTAGTCCAGGTTTATCGCCTATCCAGGTTCCATCCACAGGGAGTCCGGCCGAGGTTTCCACATACGGCCCCGAACGATGTGAACAGGGTTCCCGAGACACCAAACGGGTGACTCGGTACACCGTGCCACGGTGTATCTACCGCAACATAGCCCACCCCTAGGGTCAGCGCTACGCACGGCCGCCAACACATAACCTACAAACACCAGAAACTACTTGCAACTCCTGGACAGAGTACTAGGGTGGTTAAGAAGCCGAGAGGGTCCATTTGTTTCGGGCCCAATGTATGGTAGTAACTGCATCTTAAATCACACATACAGATCTCAGTTCTTAGGGACAGCCTCAATGAAACAACCCACCATGTACTCCTACATGGCCTCTCATCGATACCTTTACCAAAACATGTTCAACACCTCCCTCACATTACCGACATAAGCATTTCACTCTAGCCCATCACCCAGATGAACCAGACCTGACACAACTCTAAGCATAGTAGGCATAGCAAGGTAGGAATCACATACATGGCTCAATCAACTCCTACACATGCTAGTGGGTTTCATCTAGTTACTGTGGCAATGACAGGTCATGCAGAGGATAAGGGTTCAACTACCGTAGCACACAGTAGTTTGAATCGCGTTGTCTTAATGCAGTAAACAAGAGCAGAAGCGAGAACATGGGTTTGTATCGGAATGATCAATGGTTGCTTGCCTGATGGAGTGGTAGTGGGATACTGCCCTTCGGTTGGATACTCGTGAATATCCTCGGAGGCAGAACCTACCACGAAGAACACGTCGGAACACAATCAACACATGACAATATGCAACAATATGATGCATGCTATGACATGGCAATATGAATGTGTCTTGGCCTAATGCAAGCTATAACAGAAAGAAATGAACTCATTTGAATCAAAGATTCAAATATTAGCTCATTAAACATGGCCTTAATAGTGCATTTCCTTATTCTGCTTAAACAGCAAGGTAAACTTGCTTTGTCATGCATGAAACCATTACAGATGGATAGATTGAATTTTTCTGATAATTTTCATATATAAATTATTTCATTTGGAGTTATGGTTGAATTTCTATGATTTTTAGAAGTTCTAAACATTTTCTGGAATTTCCTGAATAAATATAATTCCAGTAAATGAATAATTGCGTCAGCACTGCGTCACTATGACGTCAGCGAGTCAAAGGCGCCAGCCCAGGTCAAACCTGACTGGTGGGGCCCACTGGTCAGTGACTCTGTGCTCTAACTACGTTTAGTTAGCCTAATTACTGGGCGGGGCCCACTAGTCAGTGACTATACTAATTAAACTAACTAATTTTAGTTAGAAACTAATCTGGATAATTAGCAGGGGGGCCCACTTGTCATTGACTCAAAGGAGTCAACCTGGGCCCACCCAGTCCACGTCAGTGGTCAAACCACCGGTCAACAGGGCTAATCCCGCCGGCGTTGTGTCGCCGGCGAGGCCGAGACGGCGGAGGGCTTCAGAAAACGCCCTCAGGCGACCAAATCGACGGCGGAGACCATCTACGGGTAGCTGGGAACGAGCCGCAGCGTTTGGTAGCGGTAGTTGGGCTCGGGGTGGCCGGAAACATCGCCGGCGACGAGCTTGGCGGTCGTCGGAGTCGGGTGAGGACGGTTTCGAGGCTATGGTGCATGGGAGAAGGAGCTGGTGGTGGCTACGGGTTCCTGGTGCTGCATTGAGCACAACTGCGAGCTTGGCTTCGAGCCACAATGGCTCTGGCCACGACGGCGCCATGGCCGGCGGCGGGGAGCTCTTGGGTGCGGTGGAAACGGCGGCTACAGGGGCCAAACGAGCACGGGAGCTAGGGGAAGAGGAAGAGGAGCTCACAGCGGAGTTGTAGAGGGGGTCAGCAAGCTCGGGGAGGTCCTGGCGGTGGCGAATCGACCGGAGATGGCTCGGGTGCCCGAGGTTGAAGACGAGGGCGAAGGCGGCGATGTAGGGCCTCCGGCAATGCGTGGCTCGGTGGGGAGGACGAGGGAGTCGAGGTGGAGCTAATGGGCTCGTCGGAGGGGCGAGGGAGTGGCTGTGGTGGCAACTACGGGGATCGGCGGCGAGGGACGCGCTCGGCCATCGCGGGAGAGGATGAGGGAGACGAGGGGGAGAACGAGAGAGGATGAGAGGGAGAAGTGGGGGTCGCGTGGCGTCCTCTAGGCGTCTCCCGGCGTCGGCAGAAGCAGGAGGTGGCCGGCGTGCGGCGAGCACGCGCCCCTGCCTCCTGGCGCGAGGTAGGGGGTGACTGGCCGAGCCAGTAGGCTGGGCCGAGCCAGGTAAGGCCCAGGTGGGCTTCTTTCTCCTTTTTTTGATTTAGTTTCTGCTTTCTATTAAACTGCAACTATTTAGCTTTATTAAAAAATACTAAAACATTTCCAAAAATCCTGAAAATAATTGTGGGCTCTGTTTAGATTATTTCCAATAGCAAACATTTATTTCCAGAATTATTTGGGCATTTAAATTATTTTATAGCATTTAAATGCCCAAATTCAAATACTTATGATTTAATTCAATGACCTTCTGTTGACCTAGAAAAATGTGCACCAATTTTTGCCAGAGGTTTTAACCCAAGACAAAAAGGGTGAACTTTTTAGAAGGGCATTTCAGGTTCATTGAAAATAATTTTAGTAAACCCTAGTTGTTTCCAGGGGGGGGTGTTGGGGGTTTCTGCCTTCCCCATTTCAAACTTAAAAGAAATTTAAACATGATGCACACTCTAATGCTTGAACTAGCTAGGGTGTGACAACCTACCACTTGATTTATCATGCCTCCCACATTACTAAGCCAAGCCTCTAACCCACCTTGTCCTAGCAAACCGTTGTTTGGCTATGTTACCGCTTTGCTCAGCCCCTCTTATAGCGTTGTTAGTTGCAGGTGAAGATTGGAGCTTGTTCCATGTTTGGAACATGGATATTTTGTTGGGATATCACAATATCTCTTATTTAATTAATGCATCTATATACTTGGTAAAGGGTGGAAGGCTCGGCCTTATGCCTGGTGTTTTGTTCCACTCTTGCCGCCCTAGTTTTCGTCATATCGGTATTATGTTCCCGGATTTTGCGTTCCTTACACGGTTGGGTTATAATGGGAACCCCTTGACAGTTCGCCTTGAATAAAACTCTTCTAGAAATGCCCAACATTGGTTTTACCATTCACCACCTAGCCTTTTCTTTCCCTTGGGTAGGCCTGCCCAAGGGTCATCTTTATTTAAACCCCCGGGCCAGTGCTCCTCTGAGTGTTGGTCCAAACTAGAGCCCTGTGCAGCGCCCCTTGGGGAAACTCGAGGTTTGGTTTTAGTTGTATGGAGCGCTCATCTGAGTGTGCCCTAAGAACGAGATATGTGCAGCTCCTATCGGGATTTGTCGGCACATTCGGGCGATGTTGCTGGACTTGTTTTACCATTGTCGAGGATGTCTTGTAACCAGGATGCCGAGTCTCATCAGATTGTCTTGGGAGAAGGAATATCCTTCATTGACCGTGAGAGCTTGTGATGGGCTAAGTTGGGACACCCCTGCAGGGATTTGAACTATCGAAATCCATGCCCGCGGTTATGGGCAGATGGGAATTTGTCAATGTACGGTTGTAGAAAACCTGAAGTTGATCTTAATTAAAATGCATCAACCACGTGTGTAACCGTGATGGTCTCTTCTTGGCGGAGTCCGGGAAGTGAACACGGTGTTGGAGTAATGCTTGACGTAGGTTGTTCTAGGATCACTTCTTGATCATAGTTGCTTGACCGTGCTTTTGCCTTCTCTTCTCGCTCTCATTTGCGTATGTTAGCCACCATATATGCTAGTCGCTTGCTGCAGCTCCACCTCATACCTTTTACCTTACCCATAAGCTTAAATAGTCTTGATCGCGAGGGTGCGAGATTGCTGAGTCCCCGTGACTCACAGATACTTCCAAAACCAGTTTGCAGGTGCCGATGAAACTGTCCAGGTGATGCAACCGAGCTCAAGGAGGAGCTCAATGAAGATCTCATTCATTGTGTGGTTTCGTTTCAGTTGATTAGTAGTGGAGCCCAGTTGGGACGATCGGGGATCTGTGTAGAATTTGGGGTAGTCTTCTTTTATTTTGGTACCATAGTCGGACCTTGATTGTATCTGGATGATGTAATGCTTTATTCATGTATTGTGTGAAGTGGCGATTGTAAGCCAACTATGTATCTTTTTCCCTTATGTATTATATGGGTTGTGTGAAGATTACGTCACTTGCGACATTGCTTTCAATGCGGTTATGCCTCTAAGTCGTGCTTCGACACGTAGGAGATATAGCCGCATCGAGGGCGTTACAAATGTGTAATAACAGCCCATAATGCAATAAATATCGATATAAAAGCATGATGCAAAATGGACGTATCAACTCCCCAAGCTTAGACTTCGCTTGTCCTCAAGCGAAAGCCAAAATTGAAAAAATACGTCCACATGTTTGGAGATAGAGGAGTCGATAAAAGTAAAATACAGACATGAGGGCATCATGATCAGTCTTAGAACAATAACTTACATAATTCTTGTCATATGATTTCTTATGCTAGAGTAATAATTCAATCACAATTTCAAATATGAAACGTAAACTTCATTGAAAACTAACAAACTATAATCTCAGTCATTGGAGCAATTGCAATTTATCATAACATAGGAAAGAGTCAATATATAAGAGCTTTTCAGCAAGTCAACATACTCAACTATCATATAGTCTTTCACAATTGCTAACACTCACGCAATACTTATGGGTATGGAGTTTTAATCGGACACAGAGAAAGATAGGGGCTTATATTTGCCTCCCAGCATTTTACCTAAAGGGTAATGTCAACAATAATAGTTCATGAAAACTCACATCCAATTAGCCATGTATATACTAGGATCTTTCCAACATACTGTGCTTGCCAAAGGATAAAATGTAAAAAGGAAGGGTGAAGGTCACCATGACTCTTATGTAAGGTAGGAGATAAAAGTAAAAGATAGGCCCTTCGCAGAGGGAAGCAGAGGTTGTCATGCACTTTTATGGTTGGATGCACAAAATCTTAATGCGAAAGAACGTCACTTTATATTGTCACTTGTGATATGGACCTTTATTATGCAGTCTGTCGCTTTTATTTCTTCCATATCACATGATCGTATAAAGTTTATTTTCTCCCACACTAATAAGTCATACATATTTAGAGAGCAATTTTTATTGCTTACACCGATGACAACTTACTTGGAGAATCTTACTCAATCCATAGGTAGGTTTGGTGGACTCTCATGGCAAAACTAGTTTAAGGATATTTGGAAGCATAAGTAGTATCTCTACTTGGTGCGATGAATTTGGCTAGCATGAGGGGGAAAGGCAAGCTCAACCATGTTGGATGATACATGACAATATAATTTATCTCAGATGTAAGAAAAGATAGCCCATTACGTTGTCTTCCTTGTCCAATGTCAACTCTTTAGCATGTCATATTTTAATGAGTGCTCACAATCATAAAAGATGCCCAAGATAGTATATTTATATGTGAAGACCTCTCTTTCTTTATTACTTCCTATTAATTGCAACGATGACCAAAACTATGTTTGTCAACTCTCAACAACTTTTATTCATCATACTTTTTCTATGTGAGCTCATTACTCTCCATAAGATCCATATGATCTCTTTGTTTCCTTTTTATTTATTTCTCTTTTCTTTTATTTGCTTAGGATCATGGCAAAATAACCAAGCCCTTGACTCAACACTGATCTTTATTATATATAGCTCATGGACTCGATTACATAGAGGGATCATAAAGCAAAACTCAAAACTAGATCATGCCATAAAATTTATTCTACTAGATCAAGATATTACCAAAAGGATCGAACTGAGAAAAACAGTAAAGACAAAAGTGATGGTGATACGATACCGGGGCACTCCCCCAAGCTTGGCAGTTGCCAAGGGGAGTGCCCACACCCATGTGATTATGTCTCTCTTTTCAGGGATGGGATGTGATATTCTTGGCGATGATGCCCCTCAAGATACGATTCTCCTCCTCGAGCTTATTGACTTGCTGCTTGAGGTCCATTATTTCCTTTCGGAGTTTTCCTGTAACAGCCAAAGCTCCCTGCACCCAAGGGTGTTGCATAGCTGCGGGAGAACCACTGACACTCTTTTTCATATTCTCATAAGAAAGAAATCTAACATTGGAAGGGATAACCGAGTTTGGAATAGCCGAGCTCTGCAGTTCTCCCATTGTGAATCCAGCTTGAAAGCGGGAAGTGACTTCTTGATCCTCTTCCATGGCATCTATCCTCTTCAAATCAGCCTCCATATCTTCCTCCGTTGCTGGCCCAAAGAGGTCAACATTGTTGTTTGTCATTGATCTCGGTGCCGGATGTGACACCCGGCTCTTCCCGACTGACTCTTGCGAAGACATCTTGCTCTAATCTGCAGCAGCAACAGCTTGAAACACAAATAGAGGATAATTGCGTGATACGGGAGTCAAAACCCTCAGGAGATTATATAATGAATTTTTACCGACCAAAATACGCATTGTGCAAGAAAACGGAGTCCAGAAAGCGCACAGGTGCCCATGAGGTAGGGGGGCGCGCCTAGGAGGGTGGGGCGTGCCCTCCACCCTCGTGTCCTTCCAGGACTGCTTCTTATTTTTCTATTTTTCTAAATATTCCAAAACAGAGAAATATTGCCTTAAAAACTGTTTTGGAGTCGGTTTACTTATCGTACCACATACCTATTCCTTTTCGGAGTCTGAAATGTTCCGAAAAGTGTCCCTTATGTATTCCTCCGGGGTTACGGTTTCAATAACATTGGTTTCAACATTTATGGGATTACCTGAGATATAATGTTTGATTCTTTGACCGTTCACCACCTTCGGATTTGTGCCTTCGAAGTTGTTGATTTTTATGGCACCGGAACGATAGACCTCCTCGATAACGTAAGGACCTTCCCATTTAGAGAGATGTTTTCCTGCAAAAAATCTTAAATGAGAGTTGTATAGCAATACATAATCACCTACATTAAACTCACACTTTTGTATCCTTTTATCATGCCATCTTTTAACTTTTTCTTTAAACAACTTGGCATTTTCGTAGGCTTGGGTTCTCCATTCATCGAGTGAGCTAATATCAAATAAACTCTTCTCACCGACAAGTTTAAAATCATAGTTGAGCTCTTTAATAGCCCAATATGCCTTGTGTTCTAGTTCGAGAGTAAGTGACATGTTTTTCCATAAACCATTTTATACAGGGACATACCCATAGGATTTTTATATGCAATTCTATAGGCCCATAATGCATCATCAAGTTTCTTGGACCAATTCTTTCTAGACCTATTGATAGTCTTTTGCAAAATTAATTTGAGCTCTCCATTACTCAATTCTACTTGACCACTAGACTGAGGGTGATAAGGGGATGCAATTCTATGATTAACATCATATTTAGCAAGCATTTTATGGAAGGCACATTGAATAAAATGTGAACCACCATCAGTCATTAAATATCTAGGGACTCCAAATCTTGGAAAAATAACTTCTTTAAGTATTTTAATAGAAGTGTTATGATCAGCACTACTAGTTGGAATAGCTTCTACCCACTTAGTAACGTAATCAACAACAACTAAAATATGTGTATATCCATTAGAGGCAGGAAAAGGTCCCATATAGTCAAAGCCCCTAACATCAAAAGGTTCAATAACGAGTGAATAGTTCATAGGCATTTCTTGACGTCTACTAATATTACCAATTCTTTGACATTCATCACAAGATAAGACAAACTTACGGGCATCCTTGAAGAGAGTAGGCCAATAAAAACCAGATTGCGATACCTTATGTGTAGTTCTATCTCCAGCATGGTGTCCTCCATAAGCTTCGGAGTGACACTTTTTCTTTTGCTGGTATGTGAAACTAGATAGTATGAATTTGGCAACAATGTAATTAGCATAATCAGCATACCATGGAGCAGTATGAGAAGCATTTATGACATTTAGTTGCTCATCAGGAAAGCTATCACCAATAGGTAGTGGGTCATCAAGCACATTTTCTAACCTAGACAAGTTGTCTGCAATGGGGTTATCAACTCCCTTTCTATCAACAGTATGTAAGTCAAATTCTTGTAGCAAGAGAACCCATCTAATAAGTCTAGGTTTAGCATATTTCTTTTCCATAAGATATTTAATAGCAGCATGATTAGTGTGAATAGTTACTTTAGAATCAACAATATAAGGTCTGAACTTATCACAAGCAAATACAACTGCTAAGAATTCTTTTTCAGTAGTAGCATAATTTCTTTGAGCATTGTTAGGGTTTTACTAGCATATTGAATAACGTTTAATTTTCTTATCAACTCTTTGCCCTAGAACAACACCTACAACATAATCACTAGCATCACACATAATTTCAAAGGGTAAATTCCAATCAGGTGGCTGAACAATAGGTGCAGAGATCATTGCTTTCTTAAGTATTTCAAATGCTTCTACACAATCAGCATCAAAGACAAATGGTATATCTTTTTATAATAAATTAGTCAGAGGCCGAGAAATTTTTGAGAAGTCCTTAATGAACCTCCTATAAAATCCGGCGTGACCAAGGAAACTTCTTATACCTTTGATGTCCTTGGGGCATGGCATCTTTTCAATAGCATCAACCTTGGCTTTATCAACTTCAATACCTCTTTCAAAAACTTTATGCCCCAAGACAATACCTTCATTAACCATAAAGTGGCACTTTTCCCAATTCAAGACAAGATTAGTTTCTTCACATCTCTGCAAAACTCGATCAAGGTTGCTCAAGCAATCATCAAAAGAAGATCCATAGATGGTGAAATCATCCGTGAAAACCTCACATATCTTTTCACAAAAGTCAGAGAATATAGCCATCATGCATCTTTGAAAGGTAGCAGGTGCATTACATAAACCAAAAGGCATACGTCTATAAGCAAAAGTACCAAAAGGGCAAGTAAAAGTAGTCTTTGATTGATCCTTGGCTGACACAGGTATTTGAGAGAAACCAGAATAACCATCTAGAAAGCAAAAATGTGTATGTTTGGATAATATTTCTAGCATTTGATCGATAAAAGGTAAGGGGTAATGATCCTTTTTAGTGGTCTTATTTAATTTGCGGAAATCAATTACCATCCTATAACCTATAATAATTCTTTGAGGAATCAATTCGTCTTTATCATTAGGAACGACAGTAATACCTCCCTTCTTAGGGACACAATGGACAAGACTTACCCACTGACTATCAGCAACGGGATAGATTATACCTGCCTCAAGGAGCTTTATTATTTCCTTTCTTACCACTTCTTTCATTTTAGGATTCAGCCGTCATTGATGATCACGAACTGGTTTAGCATCTTCTTCCAAATTTATTTTATGTTGACATAGAGTGGGACTAATGCCCTTAAGATCATCAAGAGTATACCCAATAGCAGCACAATGCTTCTTCAGAGTTTTCAATAATCTCTCTTCCTCATGCTCTGAAAGGTTAGCACTAATAATAACAGTATATATCTTTTTCTCATCAAGATAAGCATATTCAAGAGTATCAGGCAACGGTTTAAGTTCAAACACGGGATCACCCTTGGGTGGAGGAGGATCCCCTAGGATTTCAATAGGCAAATTGTGTTTCGGAATAGGTTCCTGTTTAAAGAATACTTCATCTATTTCCCTTCTTTCATTCATAAACATATCATTTTCATGGTCTAGCAAATATTGTTCTAAAGGATCACTAGGAGGCACGACAATAGAAGCAATACCAATAATTTCATCCTTACTAGGTAATTCTTCTTCACGGCGTTGTCTACTAAATTTAGAGAAATTAAATTCATGAGACATATCATCTAAACGGATAGTAACAACATCCTTTTTGCAATCTATCTTAGCATATCAGTGTTTAAGAAGGGTCTACCAAATATAATAGGACAAAAGCTATCTTGTGGGGAACCAAGAACAATAAAATCAGCAGGATATTTAGTTTTCCCACACAAGACTTCAACATCTCTAACAATTCCAATTGGTGAAATAGTATCTCTATTGGGAGGTTTAATTGTGACATCAATATCTTCTATCTCAGCGGGTGCAATATCATGCATAATTTCTTTGTATAAGTCATGAGGTATAGCACTAGCACTGGCACCCATATCACATAAGCCATGATAACAATGATCTCTATTTTAACAGAAATAACAGGCATGCCTACCACATGTCTAGGTTTATCCTTAGCACAAGGTTTAGCAATTCTAGCAGTTTCATCACAGAAATAAATAACATGCCCATCAATATTATCAGCCAAAAGATCTTTAACAATAGCAATATTAGGTTCAACTCTAACTTGCTCAGGAGGTGTATATGTTTTAATATTGCTTTTACGAACCATAGTTGAAGCTTTAGCATGATCCTTTATCCTAACAGGGAAAGGTGGTTTCTCAACATAAGAAGTAGGAACAATAGGATCATTATAAGTGATAGTTTTTGCTTCAACTTTAATAGGTGTAGCTACTTTTACTTCTATGGGAGGATGATATTTAAACCACTTCTCCTTGGGGAGATCAACATAAGTAGCAAAAGATTCACAGAAAGAAGCTACTATCTCAGAGTCAAGTCCATATTTAGTGCTAAATTTACGGAAAACATCGGTATCCATAAAACATTTAACACAATCAAACTTAGGTGTCATACCTGACTCCTTACCTTCGTTGAGGTCCCAATCTTCAGAGTTGCGTTTAATTCTTTCCAATAAATCCCATTTGAATTCAATAGTCGTCGTCATAAAAGAGCCAGCACAAGAAGTATCGAGCATGGTGCGATTGTTATCAGAAAGCCGAGCATATAAATTTTGAATAATCATCTCTCATGAGAGCTCATGATTGGGGCATGAATATAACATTGATTTAAGCCTCCCCCAAGCTTGAGCGATGATTTCTCCTTCGTGAGGCCAAAAATTATATATATAATTGCGATCACGATGAACAAGATGCATAGGATAAAACTTCTGATGAAATTCCAATTTCAATCGTTTGTAGTTCCATGACCCCGTATCATCACATAGCCTATACCATGTCAATGCATATTCCTTCAAAGATAAAGGGAAGACCTTCTTCTTAATAACATCTCCAGGTACACCTGCAAGCTTAAATAATCCACAAACTTCATCCACATATATTAGGTGCTCATCAGGATGCGTTGTTCCGTCTCCTGCAAAAGGATTAGCTAGCAGTTTTTCTATCATACCCGAAGGAATTTCAAAGCAGACATTTTCATTTTCAGTAGGTTCAGTAGGTTGAGGAGCAACTCTTTGCTCTACTGGTCGGGGTGAAGATACCCCGAACAAGCCCCTCAAAGGATTACTTTCCATAGTAACAAGTGACAGTAAATTTCAGCACACTATATAAATTTTCCTTACCAAATTCCACCTACCAAAGGCGCTTCACTCCCCGGCAACGGCGCCAGAAAAGAGTCTTGATGACCCACAAGTATAGGGGATCTATCTAGTCCTTTCGATAAGTAAGAGTGTCGAACCCAACGAGGAGCAGAAGGAAATGATAAGTGGTTTCCAGCAAGGTATTCTCTGCAAGTACTGAAATAAGTGGTAACAGATAGTTTTGTGATAGGATAATTTGTAACGAGCAACAAGTAACAAAAGTAAATAAAGTGCAACAAAGTGGCCCAATCCTTTTGTAGCAAAGGACAAGCCTGGACAAACTCTTATATAGAGAAAAGCGCTCCCGAGGACACATGGGAATATCGTCAAGCTAGTTTTCATCACGTTCATATGATTCGTGTTCGGTACTTTGATAATTTGGTATGTGGGTGGACCATGCTTGGGTACTGTCCTTACTTGAACAAGTATCCCACTTATGATTAACCTCTATTGCAGGCATCCGCAACTACAACAAAAGTATTAAGGTAAACCTAACCATAGCATGAAACATATGGATCCAAATCAGCCCCTTATGAAGCAACACATAAACTAGGGTTTAAGCTTCTGTCACTCTAGCAACCCATCATCTACTTATTACTTCCCAATACCTTCCTCTAGGCCCAAATAATGGTGAAGTGTTATGTAGTCGACGTTCACATAACACCTCTAGAGGAGAGACAACATACATCTCATCAAAATATCGAACGAATACCAAATTCACATGACTACTAATAGCAAGACTTCTCCCATGTCCTCAGGAACAAACGTAACTACTCACAAAGCATAATCATGTTCATAATCAGAGGGGTATTAATATGCATATAGGATCTGAACATATGATCTTCCACCAAATAAACCAACTAGCATCAACTACAAGGAGTAATTAACACTACTAGCAACCTACTAGTACCAATCCCGGACTTGGAGACAAGAACTGGATACAAGAGATGAACTAGGGTTTTGAGAGGAGATGGTGCTGGTGAAGATGTTGATGGAGATTGCCCTCTCCCGATGAGAGGAGCGTTGGTGATGACGATGGCGATGATTTCCCCCTCCCGGAGGGAAGTTCCCCGGCAAAACAGCTCTGCCGGAGCCCTAGATTGGATCCGCCAAGGTTCTGCCTCGTGGCTGTGGAGTTTTGTCCGAGGAGATGTCTTATGATTTTTTCCTCATCAAAAGACTCCATATAGCAGAAGATGGCCATCGGAGGGCCACCAGGGGGCCCACGAGGTAGGGGGCGCACCCAGGGGGTAGGGCACGCCCCCACCCTCGTGGGCAGGGTGTGCCCCTGGTGAACTTCTTGCGCTCAGTGTTTTTTATATATTCTGAAAACGTCTTCCGTGAAGTTTCAGGACTTTTGGAGGTGTGCAGGATAGTCTCTAATATTTGCTCCTTTTCCAGCCCAGAATCCCAGCTGCCGGCATCCTCCCTCTTTATGTAAACCTTGTAAAATAAGAGAGAATAGGCATAAGTATTGTGACATAATGTGTAATAACAGCCCATAATGCAATAAATATCGATATAAAAGCATGATGCAAAATGGACGTATTAGTATGGTGGCTGTTTTGAGGAAGATATAAGGAGGTTTACTTGTGATAGAGCGTATCGTATCACGGGGTTTGGATGCACCGGCGAAGTTTGCTCCAACTCTCAAGGTGAGAAAGGGAAATGCACGGTACCAAAGAGGCTAGCAATGATGGAAGGATGAGAGTGTGTATAATCCATGGACTCAACATTAGTCATAAACAACTCACATACTTATTGCAAAAATCTACAAGTCATCAAAAACCAAGTATTACGCGCATGCTCCTAGGGGGATAGATTGGTAGGAAAAGACCATCGCTCGTCCCCGACCGCCACTTATAAGGAAGACAATCAAATAACACCTCATGTTTCAAATTTGTTACACAACGTTTACGATACATGCATGCTACGGGACTTGCAAACTTCAACACAAGTTTTCCTCAAATTTACAACTACTCAACTAGCACAACTTTGATATCACTATCTCCATATCTCAAAACAATCATCAAGTATCAAACTTTTCTTAGTATTCAATGCACTTATATGAAAGTTTTTATTATGACTAAAATAAAATTTCCATGTTGTTCTAAAGGACTCTCAAAATAATATAAGTGAAGCATGAGAGATCAATTATTTCTATAAAATAAAACCACCACCGTGCTCTAAAAGATATAAGTGAAGCACATAGAGTATTCTAATAAATTCCAATTTATGTGTGTCTCTCTCAAAAGGTGTGTACAACAAGGATGATTGTGGTAAACTAAAAAGCAAAGACTCAAATCATACAAGACGCTCCAAGCAAAACACATATCATGTGGCGAATAAAAATATAGCTCCAAGTAAAGTTACCGATGAACAAAGACGAAAGAGGGGATGCCTTCCGGGGCATCCCCAAGATTAGGCTTTTTGGTGTCCTTGTATTTTACCTTGGGGTGACTTGGGCACGCACAATCTTAGGCTCTTGCCACTCCTTGTTCCATAATCCATCAAATCCTGACCCAAAACTTGAATACTTCACAACACAAAAATTAAAAGAAAATCTTCGTGAGCTCCGTTAGTAAAAGAAAACAAACCACCACTTCAAGGTACTGTAATGAACTCATTCTTTATTTATATTGGTGTTAAACCTACTGTATTCCAACTTTTCTATGGTTCATAAACTCTATTACTAGCCATAGATTCATCAAAATAAGCAAACAACACACGAAAAACAGAATCTGTCAAAAACTGAACAGTCTGTAGTAATCTGTAGGTTTCGAATACTTATGGAACCCCAAAAATTATAAAATAAATTGCTGGAAGTGAGAATTTATCTATTAATCATCTGTAAAAAGAATTAACTAAATAGCACTCTCCAATAAAAAATGACAGCAATTCTCGTGAGCGCTAAAGTTTCTGTTTTTTACAGCAAGATCAAAAAGACTTTCCCCAAGTCTTCCCAACGGTTCTACTTGGCACAAACACTAATTAAACCCAAAAACACAATCAAAACAAAGGCTAGATAAATTATTTATTAATAAATAGGAACAAAAATCAAGGAATAAAAATAAAATTGGGTTGCCTCCCAACAAGCGCTATCATTTAACGCCCCTAGCTAGGCATAAAAGCAAGGATATATCTAGTTATTGCCATCTTTGGTATTAGGAAAGAAAAGAGAAATGTCTTTTCTATAGCATTTATCTTTCTATTTTGATATAGCACGTGGCCATTGATAGTGGAAGAAGATTAAGCACGTTACGAAAATTGGCATCTAAGCTAGCCCTCATTTTTTGATAGTTTCATTTTGGTAAAAGCACAAAAGAGAGCTAGATTCAACCTTATCACTCATGGGGTGCCCACATATAGTTTTCATCATTTCATAAGTATCAATGGGACCCCCCTCAAGAAAACCTTATTCAAAGATAGAATCTAGAACGTGCTTGAATGAAGAGGGTAAACCAATATAAAAGCTTTTCAGGTAAACCTCAATTTGATATTGGGGCACATAGCTAGCTCGAATTCTTAGTGGCCTATCCCAAGCGTCCTTCAAAGATTCATCAAGTAAATAACGAAAAATTCCGGGATCATCTTCATCAAAATTATTCAAACTCTCATTGATAACCCCGGTAGGTTTCTCCATAGCATCATTATTTATGAGCTTAGAGAGGACGGAGGGACTATCCAAGGTAAAACCCGGGAGAGAACCCTTAGCCCTTTTTGAATCGGCCATGGTACAAGATAACAGATGGGAAAGAGACGAATAAAATGGCAAGGGTGAAGTGGGGGAGAGGAAAACGAGAGGCAAATGGCAAAATAATGTAATGTGAAGGATAAGAGTTGTGATGGGTGGCGTAGATCTCCCTGGCAACGGCGCCAGAAATCCTTCTTGCTACCTCTTGAGAACTGCGTTGGTTTTCCCTTGAAGAGGAAAGGATGATGCAGTAAAGCAATGTAAGTATTTCCCTCAGTTTTTGAGAACCAAGGTATCAATCCAGTAGGATACCACACGCAAGTCACCTCGTACCTACACAAACAAATAAGAACCTCGCAACCAACGCGATAAAGGGATTGTCAAGCCCTTCACGACCACTTGCAAGAGTGAGATCTGATAGAGTGATAATAATAAGATAAATATTTTTGGTATTTTTATGATATAGATTGAATGTGAAGATTGCAAAATAAAATAGATGGGAAACTTATATGATGGAGAATAGACCCGGGGGCCATAGGTTTCACTAGTGGCTTCTCTCAAGATAGCATAAGTATTACGGTGGATGAACAAATTACTGTCGAGCAATTGATAGAAAAGTGAATAATTATGAGAATATCTAGGAATGATCATGTATATAGGCATCACATCCGTGACAAGTAGACCGACTCCTGCCTGCATCTACTACTATTACTCCACACATCGACTGCTATCTAGCATGCATCTAGAGTATTAAGTTCATAAGAACAGAGCAACGCCTTAAGGAAGATGACATGATGTAGAGGGATAAACTCATGCAATATGATATAAACCCCATCTTTTTATCCTCGATGGCAACAATACAATACGTGTCGTTTCCCTTTCTGTCACTGGGATCGAGCACCGCAAGATTGAACCCAAAGCTAATCACTTCTCCCATTGCAAGAAAGATCAATCTAGTAGGCCAAACCAAACTGATAATTTGAAGAGACTTGCAAAGATAAACCAATCATACATTAAAGGATCCATAGAAGATTCAAATATTGTTCATAGATAATCTGGATCATAAACTCACAATTCATCGGATCTCGACAAACACACCACAGAAAGAAGAGTTACATCGAATAGATCTCCAAGAGAATCGAGGAGAACTTTGTATTGAGATCCAAAGAGAGAGAGAGAGAGAGAAGAAGCCATCTAGCTACTAGCTATGGACCCGAATGTCTCAAATAAACTACTCACACATCATCGGAGAGGCCATGGAGTTGATGTAGAGGCCCTCCGTGATCGATGCCCCCTCCGGTGGAGCTCTGGAAAAGGCCCCAAGATGTGATCTCTTGGGTACAGAAGGTTGCGATGGTGGAAATAGGGTTTCGTGGTGCTCCTGGATGTTTGCGGGGTATATGGATATATATAGGAGGAAGGAGTAGGTCGGTGGAGCAACGAGGGGCCCACGAGGGTGGAGGGCGCGCCCCCTGCCTCGTGGCCTCCTTGATTGTTTCTTGACGTCCACTCCAAGTCCCCTGGATCATGTTTGTTCCAAAAATCACGCTCCCGAAGGTTTCATTCCGTTTGGACTCCGTTTGATATTCCTTTTCTGCGAAACTCCAAAATAGGCAAAAAACAACAATTTGGGTTGGGCCTCCGGTTAATAGGTTAGTCCCAAAAATAGTATAAAAGTGTAAAATAAAGCCCATTAACATCCAAAACAGAGAATATAATAGCATGGAACAATAAAAAATTATAGATATGTTGGAGACGTATCAGCGATATACCTTTTGATCCACCACTTTACCATTGGGATCAATGTTGAGCTTGCATTTGGTTCGCATTGGAGTCTTGGCTGGCTTGACATCATCTAGCTCGAATTTCTTGAGCATATTTTGGGTGTATTTGGATTGGTTGATGAATGTTCCTTCTCTTCTTTTCTTGACTTCGAACCCGAGAAAGGATTTCAACTCTCCCATGATAGACATCTCAAACTTCTTGGTCATGAGTGCGGCAAACTCATCATTGAAAGCTTTGTTAGGAGAACCAAAAATAATATCATCAACATATAGTTGGCATATGAACAAGTACCCTTTAACCCTATTCGTGAAAAGAGTGGGATCAATTTGCCCAATTTCAAACCCATGGTCTTGCAACAATTTGGTAGAGTGCCTTATCGAGCTTGTATACATGATTGGGGAACTTGGGATCCTCGAACCCTGGGGGTTTCTTGACATATACCAACTCATTAAGAGGACAATTAAGAAATGCACTCTTCACATCCATTTGTTGCAACTTGAAATCATGATGAGATGCATATGCAAGCAACGCGCGAACAAATTCAAGGTGAGCAACGGGCGCAAAGGTTTCACCGTAGTCTATACCCTCGACTTGGGAGTAGCCTTGTGTTACCAATCTTGCCTTGTTGCGAGTGACAACACCATTCGCATATTGCTTGTTCTTGAAGATCCATTTGGTTCCAATGGCATTATGGTTCTCCTTTGGTCTTGGCACCAATTTCCACACCTTGTTGCGCTCAAAGTTGTGGAGTTCATCATGATGGCTTCAAGCCAATCCAAATCCTCAAGCGCCTCATTTACCTTTTGGGGTTCAATACAAGAAACAAACACATGATGTTCACAAAATTTTGTTAATTGTTTGCAAGTGGTTACCCCCTTTCTGAAGTTTCCAAGTACATTCTCCCTGGCATGTTTTTGATGCTTGAGATTGGAAGCAATCTTGGCAGCTCGATGCTCCAATAGCTCCTCAATAGGCATTTGAGGACCATCATTTTGGTCATCTTGAGCACTTTCTTCAGCTTGCTCTTGATCTTGAGCAACCCCATGATCTTGATCTTGCTCGGAGTCATGAACTTTATCTTGGGCATCACTTGGTGTATCACCATCATCATGAGGTTGATCTTGCCCTTGATCTTGTTCACTAGGTTGAGGGCCTTCACTTTGTTCTTTAAAAGTGTGTGGGTCTAGTGTTGGTGATGGTTCCACTTGCATAGAACATTGTCCTTCACCTTCAATCACAAGGGGTTCCTCAATGAGGAGGATTTGACCAACTCCCATTCTTCTTATGGATTGGGGAGGAATTTCATCACCTACATCACAAAGAGCACTTTGCTCCACTTGGGAGCCATTATTTTCATCAAACACCATGTTACACGTCTCCCCAATGAGTCCATTGGACTTGTTGAGGACAAAGTGAAAGCACAAGTGCTCCCTGGGTGATTTTGGTAATTAATGTCAACATATCTCTTGTTGGACTAATATTTTCATCTAGTATAATTCAGATGAGTTCAACAGTGGAGTGGCTTGGACAAGAGGATGTGGAACCCCTTCAAGATGCTAAGGACAAAGATCGGCAAAATCTCAAGACTCTTCATTTTCATTTTAGTGATCCAAGATCACACTGAGTCCATAGGAAAGCCAATACTATTAAAAGGGGGCGAGGTGTTTCTTAATGGCTTGCTTGCTCAAAGTGCTTAGTAAGCCCTCAACCACTTTATCATTTCCACATATGTCCCAAACCTAAAGTCAAACTCGGCCCCACCGATTTGATTTATCCGACGCCACCGATTTCACTTGACATAGCCACTGCCAGAAACCCTAATCAATTTGGTCGCACTGATGGGATCTCGGTCTCACCGAGATGGGCTTGCAAACTCTCTGTTGCCTGTTGCAACTATTTTGGTCTCACCAAGATATGCAGTTGGTCCCATCGAGTTTGCTTGACCAACTCTCTGTTTTGGTTATTACCAAAATCGGTCTCACCGAGTTTGTGTAATCGGCCAAATCGAGTTGTGGTTTTACCGTAACCCTAGCGCATCGGTCTCACCGAGTTGATCATATCGGTCCCACCGAAAACTCTAATGTTCACATTTTGAACCATATCGATCTGACCGAGTTTCTCGATTTGGTCCCACCGAGTTTGGTAAATTGTGTGTAACGGTTAGATTTTGTGTGTAGGCTATATATACCCCTCCACCCATCCTTCATTCATGGAGAGAGCCATCAGAATGTGCCTACACTTCCAACATTCATTTTATGAGAGAGAACCACCTACTCATGTGTTGAGACCAAGATATTGCAATCCAACCACAAGAATCTTGATCTCTAGCCTTCCTCAAGTTGCTTTCCACTCAAATCATCTTTCCACCATATCCAAATCTATGTGAGAGAGTTGAGTGTTGGGGAGACTATCATTTGAAGCACAAGAGCAAGCAGTTCATCATCAATGCACCATCTATTACCTTTTGGAGAGTGGTGTCTCCTAGATTGGTTAGGTGTCACTTGTGAGACTCCGTCAAGATTGTGGAGTTGAACCAAGGAGTTTGTACGGGAAAGGAGATTGCCTAATTCGTGAAGATCTACCCAAGTGAGGCAAGTCCTCCGTGGGTGATGGCCATGGTGGGATAGACAAGGTTGCTTCTTCGTGGACCCTTCATGGGTGGAGCCCTCCGTGGACTCGCGGAACCATTAACTTTCATGGGTTGAAGTCTCCATCAACGTGGATGTATGATAGCACCACCTATCGGAACCACGCCAAAAATCTCCGTGTCTCCAATTGCGTTTGCACACTCCAATCCCATCCCTTTACTTTCTTGCAAGTTGCATGCTTTACTTTCCGCTGCTCATATAATCTTGTCATGCTTGCTTGAAACGTATTGTGAATGTTTAAAACTTGTGCTAAAACTCCACCTTAACTTAAAGAACTTAAAAACTGCTACTTTTCTTTGTTGAGGGTCTAATCTCCCCCCTCTAGACACCTCTTCTCGATCCTTTCAATTGGTATCAGAGCTTTGCTCTCCATTGCTTTGGTTTAATCACCATTGGAGGAAGATGGATGAGTCTACGTTGGGGAGTCTTAGACGTAGAGTGCCTATACTTGATGGGGAGTTCTTTCATGAATGGAAAAATGAGATGCTTGAGATTTCAATGAATATCACTTGAACAAGTACATTACTAGCACTTTTGCACCCCTTGTTGATCCTTTGCATCCTACCCCTGATGAGTCTATTGACATGATCTGCAACCTTAGAACTGACAATATTATTACTAGAGGTTTGCCTAGAAATTTGTTTGGTTGCTTGCCTACTCTTGATTGTGCTTACACTATATGGAGATTTCTTGAGGAACGATTTCCAAACTATTCCTTGCAAAACTTAGATGAGATTCTTCACAAGTCTATTGCTTTGAGTAAGATGAATTCCAATGATCCTAAGTTTGGTGATTGTTTATTTGAGCTTCGCGACCTTATGCGTGCCAAAGGAGAAGTTGGAATCATTAGTAATATCATCTCCGAAGCCATTAGTATTCATAAAGATGAACATTGTGATGATCACTTATCTAATGAATCCATCTCTCTAGTAATTGATCAATCACAAGACAATGTTGAACATGGATACTATGATGAGGATGATGACAGTGACTTTGATCTTGATGAGTCTATGAGACATTTTGGTATTATGGATAATCTTCGTGGCTACATGGCTGGAGGAAAGGAATGGGTTCTTGATAGTGGATTGATAACCCACAAGTATAGGTGTTGATGTCAAAACCGGCGAATCTCGGGTAGGGGGTCCCAAACTATGCGTCTAAGGCGGATGGTGCTACCTCTTGAGCACTGCATTGGATTTGCCCGAAGAGGAGAGGATGATGCAGCAAAGTAGCATAAGTATTTTCCTCAGTTTTTGAGAACCAAGGTATCAATCTAGTAGGAGGCTACGCTCAAGTCCCTTGTACCTACACAAAAACAATAGCTCAACACAACCAACGCGCTTAGGGGTTGTCAATCCCTTCACGGTCACTTACGAAAGTGAGATCTGATAGAGATGATAAATAATATTTTTGGTATTTTTGGTATAGAGATGCAAAGTGAAATGTAAAAGGCAAAGTAAAAGCAAAGCAATAATAAAGTGATGGAGATTAATATGATGAAAAAGAGACCCGAGGGCCATAGGTTTCACTAGTGGCTTCTCTCAAGAGCATAAGTATTCTACGGTGGGTGAACAAATTACTGTTGAGCAATTGACAGAATTGAGCATAGTTATGAGAATATCTAGGTATGATCATGTATGTAGGCATCACGTCCGAGACAAGTAGACCGACTCCTGCCTGCATCTACTACTATTACTCCACTCATCGACCGCTATCCAGCATGCATCTAGAGTATTAAGTTAAAAACAGAGTAATGCCTTAAGCAAGATGACATGATGTAGAGGGATAGTTTCATGCAATAAAATTAAAAAAACCATCTTGTTATCCTCGATGGCAACAATACAATACGTGCCTTGATGCCCCTTCTGTCACTGGGAAAGGACACCGCAAGATCGAACCCAAAGCTAAGCACT
Organism: Triticum aestivum; assembly: GCF_018294505.1. Lineage (NCBI taxonomy): Eukaryota > Viridiplantae > Streptophyta > Magnoliopsida > Poales > Poaceae > Triticum > Triticum aestivum. The sequence continues at coordinate 512,221,861 of NC_057800.1, read as the reverse complement.
TCTCCCATGGCAAGAACAACCAATCTAGTAGGCCAAACCAAACTGATAATTCGAAGAGACTTGCAAAGATAACCAATCATACATAAAAGAATTCAGAGAAGATTCAAATATTATTCATAGATAGACTTGATCATAAACCCACAACTCATCGGTCTCAACAAACACACCACAAAAAGAAGATTACATCGAATAGATCTCCACGAGAGAGGGGGAGAACATTGTATTGAGATCCAAAAAGAGTGAAGAAGCCATCTAGCTACTAACTATGGACCCGTAGGTCTGAGGTGAACTACTCACACTTCATCGGAGAGGCTTGGATGATGATGTAGAAGCCCTCCTTGATCGATTCCCCTTCCTGCGGAGCTCCGGAACAGGCCCCAAGATGGGATCTCGTGGATACAGAAAGTTGCGGCGGTGGAATTAGGTTTTTGGCTCCGTCCCCGATCGTTTGGGGTACGTAGGTATATATAGGAGGAAGGAGTACGTTGGTGGAGCTTCGAGGGGCCCACGAGGCAGGGGGCGCGCCCTAGGGGGGGGCGCCCTCCACCCTCGTGACCGCCTCGTGGCTTTCTTTACGGAGGGTCCAAGTCTCCTGGGTCTTATCTAATGAGAAAATCGCGTTCCCGAAGGTTTCATTCCGATTGGACTCCGTTTGATATTCTGTTTCTCCGAAATACTAAAATAGGCAAAAAGCAACAATTCTGGGCTGGGCCTCCGGTTAATAGGTTAGTCCCAAAAATAATATAAAAGTGGAAAATAAAGCCCAATATAGTCCAAAACAGTAGATAATATAGCATGGAGCAATCAAAAATTATAGATACGTTGGAGACGTATCAGATGGTAACAGGAGGCAGGGGACACGATGTTTACCCAGGGTCGGGCCCTCTTGATGGAGGTAAAACCCTACGTCCCGCTTGATTATTCTTGACGATATGAGTATTACAAGAGTTGATCTACCACGAGATCGTAGAGGCTAAACCCTATAAGCTAGCCTATGGTATGATTGTACGTTGTCCTACGGACTAAAACCCTCCGGTTTATATAAACATCGGAGGGGCTAGGTGTCAGTGTACTAGAGTAGGGGTACCCTATTACCCCGAACTTGTGCACGGGTGGTTGCAGCGCCCCGCGACAAGGCTTGCCGGGCGACCGCCAAGACCCTCCGTGGTTCCCTTGAAGACCATTCAAGAACAAAGTACTCAAACCAAGACCCCGGCAAGAGGAGCTTGCCGGGAAGGCCACTCAAGGCATACCAAGAAAGCTTGCCGCGACGCGCCGCGCATCCCGGCAAGGCCCGGTGAGCGACAAGCTCCCGAACACGACAAGACGACGGCCGCGGCAAGGAGCTTGCCGCGGGAAACCCCCACTTAGTGCCCGCGCTCCAGCACACCTGCTAACGTGTCGCTCTAGGACTCTCCCAAGCACACGTGGCAGGAGGCCGTGCAGCTAGGGGTACATGGTGGCAAGCGGAGATGAAGAGAAGGCCATCGTGGCAAATGGTGGCGCTCCTAACGGTCACCTTTTGCACTGTTTAGGAGACTCAGACAGGCATTTAATGCCCTTGTCCCCTGCCGTCAGAGTTAGGTAGGGCGCACTGTATCCACAGTAGCGGTAGCTGCACCTACCGCATCCTTTTCCATTTTTTCCCTTCTAGTCTACGTTGCCACCTGTCGGTGACCCCTTGAAAGTATAAAAGGAGGCCCAGGCGCAACGTAGAGGGGGGTCGGCCGGTTCGGCTCATTCGAAACACCAGAAACACTCCCACGCTCAGTCTGGTAGCGTCGATCGCTCCCGAGCAAAGATTCAATACACACAAACAAGCAGCAGTAGGGTTTTACGCATCCGTGCGGCCCAAAGCTGGGTAAAATCGCCCGCGTGTACTGCCTCGATCCGCTCTTTGTGCGCTCTCCGCCTCCCACCGAACCGAAAGGGGTCCTGTCCCCATAGGTGTTGGAGGATCAGCACCCCCCGACATCTCTGGCGCGCCAGGTAGGGGGCGTCGAGATCGTGTGAACCCGATCTGGCCTGCACGCGAGCTGAATCTTCATCGTCTTCACCGACATGCCACCGAAGAAGAAGGCTTCAGGGGCAACAGCCCCGTCTGCGTCGCTTCCACCACCTCCGGAGCAGGCGGACAGTGGAGTGGACGCCGGCGGAAGAATGGACATCGACGAGGGTGCCCACAGTGCTGCCAAGTCCAAGGACAAGGCCGCGCAGACCTCGGTGTCCATACGCCCACCGCGCCCATCTCAGGAAGGGCGGGACCAGCAGCGTCATAGCGTTCGCAGCACCATACGTCCGCTGGCCCAAGATCAAGCTGGTGGTTCGCGTGGCGTTCAAGACCAGCATGCACGCCAGCATGCTGGCCCCAGTGAGGTGCGGTCGCCTGGACGGGACACTGCTCCTTCTAACTTGGTTAGGAGTCCGAGCATGTCCCGCTCCTCACACCGTTCACCTCTGCCGCCCACCACGCCAGCGGAAGCCTTGGCGCGGGCCCAGCTACTCCTGGATTATCCTCCGACGGCGGACAAGACCGACGAATGGAGGGCCACTATCCAGAGCCTCATCGGCTTCGCCAACGGCGACACTGCGCGGCAACCAAGCACCTCGCTGCCGCGGCAGGACAGCCGGACGCGAGCCGATGGCAACAAGACCGGGGGAGGTGCGACTTCCATGCACTCTCCACTACGAAGGCCAAAGTCGCCGACTCGCCGGGTCCACCCCGACAGCGGCTCCACCGCGTCGTCGGACCCACGAACTCGTCGCGACCAGCGCCAAGTTCTCCACGAACGGCAACAAGAAGACGCTCGAACCCGCATCGAGCGCCGAAGAGAAGCACGACGTCAATCCGACAAGCGCGCTGGGCCCTCTATTGACATGCATGCGCCAGGGGAACCAGGCGATCTGCCGTACGCGGTAGGTTGTCCTACGTTCACCCGTGAGCTGCGGCAAGTCCAGTGGCCCAGCACAAAGAATTTCAAACCAGACGTACCAGAGAAGTACGACGACAAGACGCATCCGTTGGAGTTTCTCAGCATCTACACCATCGCGGTGCAGGCTGCCGGGGGACGGGACGACAAGATCCTTGCCAACTACTTCCCGCTGGTACTCAAGCCCAATGTCAGATCCTGGCTAATGCACTTGCCGGACAACTCCATATCCTCCTGGGCTGATCTGTGCCATCAGTTTGTCGGAGCCTTTACAGGCGGCCACAAACCACATGGCCAAGAAAGCGATCTTCATCTGCTCGCCCAGAAGGAAGGAGAGCCACTGCGCAAGTACATTCAGAGATTCAGCCGTGTACAGCACAACATCCCAGACGTCCACCCCGCCGCGATCATTAGCGCGTTCCATCAGAACGTGCGAAACCGAAGGATGAGGGAGGAGATGGCGATGTGTAAGATCAGAGACGTCAGTGAGCTTTATGCCCTGGCCGACAAGTGTGCACGCGCTGAAGAGGGGAGGAGGCTCCCCGGAGAGGATATAGGAGCAGGAGGATCTGACAGTGAGGATGCCGCCCCGACAAGGAAAGGCCGGCGGCGGAACAACAGAAGGAAAAAGGGCAAGGAAGTGCTAGCTGTCGAGCAGACCGGCAACGGAGGTGGCGCCAAGGAAGCTAAAGCTGGTGGCTCCGACAAGGAGGCCCAGCCTGTGGCGGCCGCCGACAAGCAGGATGGCTCCGGCAAGCAGTATTGTAAGATCCACTGCACCAGGGGTCACGATCTCCAGAATTGCAAGAAGGTTGAGCAGCTCATTGAGCTACAGAAAGCTGAGTACGAGCAGCGCGACAAGGAGAAGGCCCAGGAAGGTGCTGGTGGATCCGGCAAGAAACGTCCCGGCCGAGGAGGACGCCGCGGCAAGGCCAAGCAGCGGCAAGGAGACAGACCTCCCCGCGGTCGCGACAAGGATGAAGATGACGACGATGATGAAGACGTGGATGATGATGAGGCCGATGAGCAGGAATTTCAGAAAGCCACAGAGGTCCTGTGCGTTGACGGTGGCGCCTCTCTGCATACTTCGCACCGCTAGCTCAAGCAGTGGATGCGGGAAGTGAATGCAGCGGAGCCATCCATAGAGGCACGCAAGCCCCTGAAATGGTCCAGCACGCCTATCATCTTTGACATTGGGGATCACCCTGATCGCGTAACTGCGGTCGGGTGCTTGCCGATGTTGGTTTCACCAACTATCCGCAACCTCAAGGTCACAAAGATGCTAGTTGACGGCGGGGCCGGCTTGAATCTCATCTCCTCCGCGGTCCTTCACAAACTCCAGATCCCTGACAGTGAGCTCGAAGAGACCGGCACATTCCAAGGAATCAACCCGGGAAGGAGCAAGCCGAAAGGGAAGATCACGCTGCTGGTCACATTTGGCAGCGAGCTGAATTTCAGAACTGAGAGGGTCACATTTGACGTTGCCGATTTTCCATTGCCCTACAATGGGATCCTTGGCCGTCCAGCGCTCGCCAAGTTTATGGCAGCCTCTCACTATGCATACAACGTGCTCAAAATGCCAGGCCCGATAAGTGTCATCTCTGTCCCTGGCGACAAGAAGGATGCCCTTATCTGCACCGACAAGATCTACCGGGAAGCAGCAGCCGCAGCTGATCACCACACACTTGCCGCTGAAGCTCCCGGGGAGAAGAAGAAGGCCAAGTTTGGCAAGAGCTCTGATGCCCACTCCGGCAAGCGCACCTCTTCGGAGTGCTGCGCTACCGTCGAGGACGCACCATCGAGCTCCACCGGCAAGTGCAAGAAGACGATGGCAGCTCCACCCGAGACCAAGAAGGTGTCCGCCAAGGAGGACGACACTAGTGGTACCTTCACCATCAGTGCCACGCTTGACCCCAAATAGGAAAGCGCGCTCATTGCTTTCCTGCGGGCGAATGTTGACGTGTTTGCATGGCAACCGTCAGATATCCCCGGTGTTCCCAGGAAAGTAATCGAGCACCACCTTGCCGTCTGTCCTCATGCACGGCCCGTCAAGCAGAGAGTCAGGAAGCAGGCAGTGGAGCACCAAGAGTTCATTGCAGAAGAGATCAGGAAATTGGAAGCAGCAGGCCTTGTCAGAGGAGTGCTCCATCCCACGTGGTTGGCCAATCCTATAGTCGTGCGCAAGGCGAACGGGAAATGGAGGCTTTGTATAGACTTCACTGATGTCAATAAAGCTTGTCCCAAAGATCCATTTCCCTTGCCGCGCATTGACCAGATTGTTGACTCCACAGCTGGATGTGATTTGCTTTCATTTCTTGATGCATATTCAGGATACCATCAAATCTTCATGGCAGAAGAGGATGAGGAAAAACCCGCATTTATCACCCCTTGCGGCACATACTGTTTTGTACGGATGCCCTTTGGGTTGAAGAATGCTGGTTCAACATTTGCAAGAGTAGTCCATGTCGCTTTTGAGCCACAGATACACAGAAATGTGGAAGCCTACATGGATGATATAGTGGTCAAGAGCAAGGACAAGGCTACCCTGATCCAAGATTTAGAAGAAACTTTTGCAAATCTGCGCAAGATCAACCTCAAGCTCAACCCCGAGAAGTGCGTGTTTGGAGTCCCTTCCGGCAAGCTTCTCGGGTTCTTTGTGTCTCAGCGGGGAATTGAAGTCAACCCCGACAAGATTAAGGCCATCGAGCAGATTGAAGCACCAAAGCGCGTCAAGGATGTGCGAAGGCTTGCCGGTTGCGTGGCTGCTCTCAGCAGGTTTATTTCTAAGTCTGCTGAGCGCGCCCTGCCGTTTTTCAAAATATTGAAAAAGGCAGGTCCAATGAAATGGACTCCGGAAGCGGAGGCTGCGCTGCAGGACTTGAAGAGGTACCTGTCCTCCACTCCAATACTTGTCGCACCTAAGCCACAAGAGAAGTTGCTACTGTACCTAGCGGCAACCAATCAAGTGGTTAGTGCTGCGTTAGTAGCGGAGAGGGAGGCGGACAATGAGCCAGCGACCGCGGCAAGTGAATCCAGCGACAAGTAGGGGGCTTCTCCGACAAGCTCTGGTCCCGACAAAGATGAATCTGCGCAGACGTGCAAGGAGGTGCAGAAGAAGATGGTGCAGCGCCCAGTTTACTTTGTCAGCTCCCTCCTCCAGGGGGCTAGGTCGAGGTACTCTGGTGTGCAAAAATTGCTTTTCGGCCTTCTCATGGCCTCGAGAAAGCTGCGCCATTACTTCCAGGCACACGAGATCACAGTTGTCACTCGCTTTCCGCTGAAGAGGATACTGCAGAATCCAGAAGCAATAGGCAGGATTGTCGAGTGGGCATTGGAACTGTCAAGCTTTGGCCTCAAGTTTGAGAGCACTTCAACTATCCAAAGCAGAGCATTGGCAGAGTTCATAGCAGAGTGGACGCCAACCCCAGACGAAGAAATTCCAGAGACAAGCATCCCCGTCAAAGAGACAAGCAAAGAGTGGCTAATGTACTTTGATGGTGCCTTCTCGCTGCAAGGCGCCGGTGCTGGCGTGCTGCTTGTCGCACCCACCGGAGAGCACCTCAAGTACGTAGTCCAGATGCACTTTCCCAAAGAGCAAGCAACCAACAATACTGCAGAGTATGAAGGATTGCTTGCCGGTCTCAGAATCGCAGCCGACCTTGGGATCAAGAAGCTCATTATCAAGGGTGACTCACAGCTTGTCGTCCGCCAAGTGAACAAGAACTACCAGAGTCCGTTGATGGAAGCATATGTTGATGAAGTGAGGAAGCTAGAAGAGCGCTTTGACGGCCTACAAATGGAGCATATCCCAAGAGCTCAGAATGACATTGCTGATGGCCTGTCAAAATGCGCTGCACTAAAGTTGCCTGTGGAACCAGGGATCTTTGTGCTCAAGCTGACTCAACCATCCGTGACACCATCAACTGGACAGAATAAGAAGAGGAAGTTGGTTTCTGGTGACTACTTTCCGGCAGAGCTCCCCGAAGCCGCCGCCAAGAAAGTCCCCAAGATCAACACCAAGGATGCTGAGGGGCAGTCTGCTCCGGCAAACCTTATGGTTTGTTCCGTCGAAGCAAACGCTCCGACAAGTTTTGCTCCGGCAAGCTTGCCGGGGAATATCACGCTCCGGCAGAACCGCAGGTTCTTGCCGTAGAAGCGGATGTTCCCGCAGCAACAGATATGCCTTTAGTCCTTGTTGTCGAGCCGCAAGCTCCAGCATGGGCGCAGCAGATTGTCCGTTTCCTTCAGAAAGGAGAGCTTCCCGAAGAGCAAGAAGAAGCTGAAAAGGTAGCCCGGCAGTCAAGTATGTACAAGTTTGTCGACAGCACACTGTACAGAATAAGACTCAACGGTGTGAAATTGAAGTGCATTCGCCGGGAAGATGGACAATAGTTGTTGGCAGAGATACATGGAGGCATATGTGGTCACCACATTGGCGCAAGAGCACTTGTCGGCAAAGCATTGCGACAAGGCTTCTTCTGGCCAACAGCCCTCCAGGATGCAACTGCACAAGTAACCAAGTGTGAAGCGTGCCAGTTCCATTCCAAACAGATACACCAGCCAGCTCAAGCTCTCCAGACGATCCCTTTATCCTGGCCATTTTCGGTCTGGGGGCTCGACATCCTCGGCCCCTTCCCCCATGCTATCGGGGGCTTTGAGTTCTTGTACGTTGCAATCGACAAGTTCACAAAGTGGCCGGAAGTGGAACCAGTGAGGAAGGTGACAGCACAGTCAGCAGTCAAGTTCTTCAGGTCGATTGTTTGCCGTTTCGGGATCCCTAACAGGATCATCACCGACAACGGCACGCAGTTTACGAGCCGCACCTTCATGCAGTACGTCCAAGATCTTGGCGTCAAGGTCTGCTTCGCTTCTATTGCTCATCCGAGAAGCAACGGTCAAGCGGAGAGGGCAAATGCTGAAGTGCTGCGAGGCCTCAAGACCAGAACTTTCGACAGGCTGCACAAGTGCGGAAGAAACTGGATCGAGGAGCTGCCGGTGGTTCTTTGGTCGATCAGGACGACGCCAAATCGAGCCACTGGCCAGACACCCTTTGCTCTAGTCTATGGAGCGGAGGCAGTTCTCCCCACAGAACTCGTATACGGGTCACCTTGAGTGCTCGCTTATGATGAGCTCGAGCAAGAGCAGCTGCGGCAAGATGACGCGCTGCTCCTTGAGGAAGACCGTCTCCAGGCTGCTGTGCGAGCCGCTCGCTACCAGCAAGCTCTGCGCCGCTACCATAGCCGCAGAGTCAATGCCAGGAGTCTCGAGGAAGGCGACCTTGTTCTTCGGCGCGTTCAGTCAGCCAAGAATTCCAACAAGTTGACGCCGAAGTGGGAAGGCCCTTATCGGGTGAAACGAGTCACTAGGCCCGGCGCTGTCCGCCTTGAGACCGAAGATGGCATTCCGGTGAGCAACTCCTGGAACATCGAGCATCTTCGTAAGTTTTACCCGTAAGGCGCGGTTGTCGGACCCTGTCCGGCAACCACCTTTCTATACAAGTCTTGCCGCTGTTGCATGTAATCCTTTGTACAGAGCCGGGCGTAGACCCCATGCACTAGTAAAGTTCATGTGCCCCGCACATCTTGTCAGTTTCCTTATGCTATAATCCTTTTTCGCATATGTTATCTGACACTTTGTGCAGCACCAGATCCCGGTAAGCGATAACGAGCCCAAGGCTCCATATCATTACTTTATTTCTCTGTCCCTTTCTCAAAAAAAAGGAAGGTTCCCTCGCCCACAAGGTTTACCGGGGGGGGGGGGGAGGAGAAGATAATGGTGTGGGCCAGACCGTTCAAGAAAGTTTCTCCTTGCCGGGAAGCAGGCGATAGAAAAGCAACAAGAAAAGAAGAAAACGGGCGGCCTAATCTACGCGACCGCCGTCAACTCTTTTGACTTCGTTCACCCTGTCCACAATGGGTGCGACGAGGGCCTTAAGAGCGTCAAGGTCAGCGTCCGCCGGCAGCTTCTTGAGGATGTTGGTGAGGTTGAGGCCCGGGTTGCGGAAGACCACCTTCACCAGCACCTTCTCCAGAACTCCGGCACAAATCGAGCGTGACTCGTCGGCCAACTGCTTTGGGATCCGTTCCCGGAGTTGCTGGAGCGCCGCCGCCACGCCTTTGAAGAATAGAGTGAGCTTGGCGTTGGGTTGGAGGTTCTCGTCGAAGGAGTACCCGAAGCCTTCCACCCCCAATTGCACCAGCTCCTCTTTGATGACTGCAGCAATGTTCACGAGGCCCTCCGTCCAGAGCTCCACAGTATCTCTGAGAAGATTCTGGGTTTCGGCGGCCCTCGCTAGCAGCGCCTCGTTGGCCTTGATGTCCTTCTCCAAGTCCACCTCCCGTTTCTTGGCGCTGTCCAATGTCTCCGTCAAGGTGGCCAGCTTCAGCGTCAGATCTGCGTTGGAATCCTTGGCGGCGCTCAGTTCCTTGCCCCTCTCGGTGAGTCGGCCCTGCAGCTCACCGTGGGCAAGGGCGTCCTTCTCGCGCTCTAGCTTGAGCGCGGCAAGCTCTTCGCCACCAACCTTCAGATCAGCTTCTAGCTGCGCCACCTTTGCCTCCAATTCTTTCTTGGCGGCCTCGGCAGCCGCAGCCGCATCCTTTGCCTCTTGGAGCGTCCCGCCAAGTGCCCGTTCGCGCGCGGCAAGCTCCTCTTCGTGGCTGTCGAGGTTCACTTTCCGCTGAGTCAGCTCGCCTTCTCGCGCGTACAGCTTCTCGCCGGTGAGCCGCTGCTGCTCTTCAGCCTCAGCCTTCTCAAGGAGGAAGGCCTTCCGCTCCTTAGCAAGCTGCTCCTGCTCCTCCGCCAAGGCCTGGAGAGTTTCTTGGCGAAGACCCCGGAGCTCCTCCGCACGCTTTTCTATGTCCATGCTCGCCCTCGCGACAAGCACTTCCCAGGATTCCAACTTGACTTGGCGAGCACGGTAGAGCGCCAGCAGCCTCCGCAGCAGCCGCTCCTCCTCGGGCTCGTCACTGCTGCTTCCCGGCGCGTCAACGATCGACAAACCGGTGGAGGCGAGCACCTCCCCATCCAAAACTTCTCCTTCCACCGGTGCCCTGGAGCTTGACGCCCAAGGGAGCTTGATGAAGATGCCCTCGCCAGCCTTCAGATAGGCGCCGGGCTGGGGCTCCTCGGAGCCTGACGCTGCGGCAGCAGCGGAGGGATCGGCGGTCGGTGCAGCGCCTGACGCTCCTGCGGCCTCAGGGCCATCAGTGCGATCGCCAGATCCCCCGCCAGCTTCTTCGGCAGCAGCCTTGGCGGCCTCTTCACCGGCGGGCACGTCAGTGCCTGCTCTTTCTTCGGTGGCCGCGGCATCATCAGTATTGCCGCGCGCGTCCTCCTCGCCGCCCGCTTCGGTCTCCATCGGATCCGCGGAGGGTGGGCCTGACGACCGGAGAAGAAGGAGAAATCAAACAAGTATCCGAGAAGAAAAATCAGCAGAAGACTACAAGGAAAGTTTCAGGCAAGAAGGACTACCTGTGCTGGGATCTGCTGTCATGACCTCCACCACCGGGGGATCGTTGGCGCTGTCCCTTGCCAGAGACTCCCCCCTTGCCGGAGACTCCTCCCTTGCTGGAGATCACTTCCTTGCCGGAGAACGCTCCCTTGACGGGGAGTCCGCCCTTGGCGGCGTAGTCGAAGCAGACGACGAGTCAGAGGAGATTACCACGCCCTCCTGATGAAGCTGTTCTGCTCCTGCACAAACAAACCAGTGATCGGATGTCAACAAAGGAAAAGAGCAACCACGCGCACCCAGAAGCAGAAAGTAAACCATATGCTTACGCTGGGGGCTGCGCTGGGGGCTGCTCTGCAAAGTGATGGCCGGGTCCGGCAAGGTAGTCTCGGGCGCGCCTCCTGTCGTCGCAGTGGGCTCATCCTCGATGACCACCACCTGAGCCTTGGCCCTCTTTGCCGCCCTCTGGGCCAGAGTCCTGAAAAGGAGAGCCCAGGGTGAATCAGATCCGATGCAAGACAAGATCAGCAAGTTGAAGAACTACAAGAACAAGCAAGGGAATTTTACTCTTCTTCCTCTTCCTCGTCGGAGCTGAGCGCGGAGAGGTCGAAGTTCGGCCCACCTCCGGCGCGACGAGGTGGAGGGGTGGGATCCCTTGGCCGCTTGGCGGGGACTGCGGCGCCAGCCCGAGACGACCCCGCTCCAGTTGCCACTGCGGCGGGAGGCGCACCCGCGGCGACCGTACTTGCCGCGGTGGAGCACGTCGCGCGGCGCTGCGGCTGTTGACCAGCTTGCCGCCCTGCTGCGTCCCCGATCCTGCGGAGGCGCCTTCTTGGCTGCACTGGGGGCTGCATTCCGGGCCCTGCTCCCGGCAAGCTCCCCGGAGGTGGCGGGCCGCTCGTACCCTCGGCGGGCTCACTCAACTCGGCGTCCGGTGCGGCAAGCTCTTCTTCGTCTTCGGGCCACTCCCGCTCAGCAAGACTCATCGCTGATGCCGCGTCCGCTTCCTCCACCATGAACCCAAATTCACCCGCGGCTGCGGCTGCCGCCGCCTCTTCCGCCCTGGTGGCGATGTGTTCCATCTCTTGATCGGTGGTGTCGCGGGTGAGGAGCTTCTTGTCGTCAGCATTGACCGCTACTTCCACTAGGCTGTCGAAGAACTGCTGCACGACGTTGCCGGCGGGCTCTTGCCAAGTTGGAGCGATCCCGTGCGAGTCACACAACGGCATCATTGCGCAGATGCGGTCGTGCGAGGAGTTGTTGCACAGAGGAACGACGCCTGCCGGCAACCTGAACCACTCGGGATGCTGTGGGTCGTGCTTGAATATCTCCTTGAGTATCCCGTCCAACTCTATGACGGTGAAATTGAAGTTGAGGCCTGGGCGCAACCTCATGATATCTGTCGGGCCTCCAAATTCCCAGGCAGGTCTCCCCCTCGCCTGCAGAGGGGCGATGCGCCGGCGAAGGAAATCTGCGCCGACAGCTCCTACAGTCAGCCCGGCAAGCCTGAGACGCAAGATCCGAGTGGTGGCGATCGTCAGCTTGTCGTCGTCCACAGACAGAGCGCTCCAGTCATTGCCACGCACTGCTGGGGCTTGGCACAGGGCGGTGAACGGCTGCGGGATCTCTTCTACAACCCAGCACAAATCTGCTCTCCACTCGTCCCACTTGCTGCGGAGCTCCCCCTCCAGATAGGTCTCCTTCTTGCCGGCCCGCGAGATCCAGGCGATCCCGCCGGCAAGAGGTTCCCCTCTCTCGACACGAGGCATAAAGAAATGGCGGAAGAGAGCTACGTTGGGGTGGACTCCGACAAAGTTTTCGCATAGATGGGCGAAAACTGCCATGGTCAGAACGGCGTTGGGGGTGAAGTCAAGGAGGTGGAGTCCATAGGTGTTCATGACGTTGCAAAAGAAATCAGAGAATGGCGGGCAGAGCCCGCAGTAGAAGAACACGGCGAAGAAAGGATATCCGCCAACTGGAGCTGCTTGCGAGGCGACGGCGGAGAGTACCTTTGTGCGCGGATGCGCCCGCGTCTCCGTCGACCAGAAGAGATAGTACCACTCCCTCAGCTCCTCCGCGGAGAGCTCGGGGGGGGGGGGGAAGTGGCCCGCTCCTTCCGCAGCGCCTCAAGCCGCTGCGCTTCGGTCGACTTCACAGCTTTCGCGGTCGCGGCCTTCGTGCCCTTCCCCTTCCCGGGCTTCGGAGGCCTGGCGGAGGCGGTGGGGGAGATCGACGGCGCTGGTGGCGGCGGCGGTGACGGGAGCGGAGCGCTGCTCTCTTTCAACTTTGGAAGCGGAGGAGGGCGGCGGAGGTTTCTGAGATTGCAGCAGCGAATGACGAAGATAGGGGAAATGCCCCTGTTTCACCTGCTTATAAAGGGGGACGGGGCGGACGTTTCGACCTTCCAAGTAAACAACCACCCACGATCTCTCCCACGACGCCGCGATTAACGCGTGCCGTTACGGGGGGCACGGTGGATACGGAGTTAGATTCGGCGTGACCTAGGCCGCGCGTGCCCATGCACCGTTTTGGGCCTGGCCCAACAGCGCTCGGCACCGTGTGTGGCCCAGGCCCGGGGGCTCCTGTCGGTGTACTAGAGTAGGGGTACCCTATTACCCCGAACTTGTGCACGGGCGGTTGCAGCGCCCCGCGGCAAGGCTTGCCGGGCGACCGCCAAGACCCTCCGTGGTTCCCTTGAAGACCATTCAAGAACAAAGTACTCAAACCAAGACCCCGGCAAGAGGAGCTAGCCGGGAAGGCCACTCAAGGAATACCAAGAAAGCTTGCCGCGACGCGCCGCGCGTCCCGGCAAGGCCCGGTGAGCGACAAGCTCCCGAACACGACAAGACGACGACCGTGGCAAGGAGCTTGCCGCGGGAAACCCCCACTTCGTGCCCGCGCTCCAGCACACCTACTAATGTGTCGCTCTAGGACTCTCCCAAGCACACGTGGCAGGAGGCCGTGCAGCTAGGGGTACGTGGTGGCAAGCGGAGATGAAGAGAAGGCCATCGTGGCAAACGGTGGTGCTCCTAACGGTCACCTTTTGCACTGTTTAGGAGACTCAAACGGGCATTTAATGCCCTTGTCCCCTGCCATCAGAGTTAGGTAGGGCGCACTATATCCACAGTAGCGGTAGCTGCACCTACCCCATCCTTTTCCATTTTTTCCCTTCTAGTCTACGTTGCCACCTGTCGGTGACCCCTTGAAAGTATAAAAGGAGGCCCAGGCGCAACGTAGAGGGGGGTCGGCCGGTTCGGCTCATTCAAAACACCAGAAACACTCCCACGCTCAGTCTGGTAGCGTCGATCGCTCCTGAGCAAAGATTCAATACACACAAACAAGTAGCAGTAGGGTTTTACGCATCCGTGCGGCCCAAAGCTGGGTAAAACCGCCCGCGTGTACTGCCTCGATCCGCTCTTTGTGCGCTCTCCGCCTCCCACCGAACCGAAAGGGGTCCTGTCCCCATAGGTGTTGGAGGATCAGCACCCCTCGACACTAGGCTTACACAAGGCCGGTTACAAGGGAGGAGATATACATATCCGTATCTCCTAGCTTGCCTTCCACGCCAAGTAGAGTCCCATCCAGACACGGGACGGAGTCTTCAATCTTGTATCTTCATAGTCCAACAGTCCGGCCAAAGGATATAGTCCGGCTGTCTGGAGACCCCCTAATCCAGGACTCCCTCAGTAGCCCCTGAACTAGGTTACAATGACGATGAGTCCGGCGCGCAGTGTTGTCTTCGGCATTGCAAGGCGGGTTCCTCCTCCGAATACACCACGGAAGAGTTTGAATACAAGGATAGTGTCCGACCCTGCAAAATAAGTTCCACATACCACCGTAGAGAGAATAATATTTCCACAAATCTAATCTGCTGACACGTTTTGATAGTATGACATCACTTCATGGCCCAGTTATTATTCGAACCGCTTTTCTCAACCAGCTCCGCACATATCGCGAGGCGGTTTTCTTGATACGTCTTGTCAAAGTAGAGATCGTGTTCCCCTTATCACGGGATTCTCATCAATACAGACGTGGGTAACCCAACCGTGCCATCAATTACAGCGCCTGGGGAATAAGCGGTTTTGCCAGGCAAGTGGGGAGACTTATCGCCTCCTCCGCCCTTATAAAGGGACAAAGATTTACTTTTTTCACCCACGCCTTCTTCCTTCTCACTTACCCATTCCCGCACACCCGAGATCTAGCGCCCAAGCTCGCGTTCTTCTTATTGAACCACTCCAATAATCTCTGGAGCAGGAGGCAAGTGGATGGTCTCCTCCTTCACGGAGGAGAACATCAAAAAGTTACGGGAGGCCAGATTTCTAGCTGCGACTATCGCGCACCGGCTGCCTAATGCGGGGCAGATCGTCCCAACGCCCGAACCCCATGAGAGGGTAGTTTTTCTTACCCATTTCGTCTGCGGACTGGGATTTCCTCTCCACCCGTTTGTCTGCGGGCTCATGTTCTACTACGGGCAGGATTTTCATGATCTGGCCCCCAACTTCATCCTCAACATCTCGGCGTTTATCGTCGTGTGCGAGGCCTTCCTCCGCATCAGGCCCCACTTCGGCCTATGGTTGAAAACCTTCAATGTCAAACCGAAGGTGGTGGGTGGCTAGCAAGCAGAATGCGGAGGCGCCATGGTGGGCAAGATGCCTAATGTCACCTGGCTCGAGGGTACCTACATGGATACCATAAAGGGGTGGCAAACGGGGTGGTTCTACATCACCGAGCCGCGCGACTCGAACTGGGTGGCGGCCCCCAAATTTCGATCCAGAATCCCCACGCGGCTCACCTCTTGGAAAAAAGGGCCTGTCCTGGGGCTCTTCGATAGAGCTGGCCGGACTCCAGACCTGCATGCAGAACATGACGAACAAGAAAATCAAGCTCGTCAATCTGGGCCAGGTTATGCTCTTCCGCCGGATCCTTCCGTGCCAACGACAGGCATTTGTTTTGTCGGAGTTCGACTTGGCCCAGCACCAGATGCTGCAAGAGCTTTACGACACGATGCACGAGGACATGTGGAGCTGTTCAAGGGCGCTGAGATGCATCCCTCCCTCACCGAGGGCTGCAGACTCAGCGCAAAGCGCTGCGCCCATCCGATAGGCTTTTATATCTCTCAGGGTATTTACGTGCCCTGGTTTGGTTATGTGCTGGATCTAAGCTTTCATGTCATTAACAGGACTGGATAAAGACAGCAGAGCAACTTGATTGCCCAGCCCCCCTACCCGAAGATCCTGCAAACGCTCTTCTAACGAAGATGCTGACTCCGGCACCTTATGAGGTGCCGGAAAAGACGGCCAAGAAGAAGGCCGCGGGGACCCGAAAGGGTCTCCGGCGCAAGGTGGTTCTATCGGACTCATCGTCCAATGAGACTGACGCGCACTCCTCCCACAAAAACGAGGAGGAGGAGAAAAGTTCTCCCCCCAGCTGGGGGAGACAAGAAAACGAATGCCGACCCATCCGGGGAGGCCGAAGGGTCCAAGAAGGGAAAGACCCTCCCTTCAGACTATGCCACGACGGCTGCCGACAGCGACGACGAGTGGCTACCCAGGGATAAGCCCCTGGCGAAGTCGTAAGTGTCCGGACACCATAGTACTTCATGGTATGTTTTATTGTACTGCCTTTGCTCATGCCGAACATGATTATGCTGTCCGGCCCGAGCTCATCCCGACATACCCTCATCGAGCGGCTCTTTGGGCTCGTCGGATATGAACAACGGTTCTCCTCCGACGGCTTCCACCCCTCGTCCTACGGACAATGCCGAGCTGGTGTATCAAAAGGCACCGACCCAAGGGGAGGTGATCCTGGGGGCGCCTCACGGTGACCTCCCGGACCCTGAGTACCGAGGGAGCGAGGCTCCTACGGGCTTCGAGTTTGGGCCCTAGCCAGACACTGCACTGAAACCTTCAATGTTTCCGGACTCCGGCAGGCGGTCCCCCATTAAGGGGGGCCAACCATCCATGGCGGTGTCCTCTATCCAACCAGAGGCACCGGACAACTTGCTGGAAGCGCTTCACAGCGCTTCCATCGATGAAGAACACCGCACTATCATGAGTGCGGTGGTCAAGAAGGTTCAGTCCACCAAAAACGGACTGGCCGAAGCTTGCGCCAGCCTCCTAACAGGCTTTGAGGTAAGCATTCTAAATATAAAAATATTACCACATAGATAGTAGCCCCTGGTGCTCCGTTCGGCGTTCGTGAAGAAAAGCCGAATAGAGTATCAAATGATAACTCAGGAGTCTAATTAGAGTATGTCTATGTGTATGTGCAGGCTTCCCTACTGGTCTCTACCGCACGTACTGCGGAGGTCTCTACGCTGAAGCCGGCCCTGAAGCGGTCCGAGGACGAGCTCGGCCTTACCAAGGGCTAGCTCGAAGAGAGCAAAGGTAAGATATACCCCTGTTTATATAGTTAAAAATAAGTTTGGTGTAAAGTAATAGGATCGTCATGAATTTGTCAGGGGCCACGACTGAGGTGGAGACCCTGAGGAAGGCGTTGTCCGCGGCCGAAGACAAAGCGGCCAAAGAACGCATTGAACGGGAGAAACAAGAAGCCCGAATGGGCGAGGTGCAGCAAGAGCTTGAGGCTCTCGCCAAAAAACATGAGTCCTTGGAGCTTGACTCCAAGACGCGAGAGTCCAAGCTCGCGCAGGCGCTTGAAAGCGTCCGGAGCGCCAAGGCCGAAGCCCACAAGGCCCTCCAGGATATTGATGCGGCGAAGAAGATAACAGCGGGTAAGGCATTCAATATGCAAAGCAAGCATGTGAAGGAGACTTTCCTTTTTCTTACTCGAGTTCGGAGCTCTCCAGGAGTGTTTGCAGATCTTCCCCGCAGTGTGCTGGATGCCGTGGAGCTTTACCGGGCTGAGGAGGGGAGCTCAACAGAGAAGTTGTTCTGGTCTCAGTATACTGGGACCGAACACCCCATGTCCTTGAGAGACTAGCTGAAGCAGTTGGTAGAACTTTACAAGGCGGCCAAACAGGCCATGAGGGGCCTTATAGTCTGGATGTGGCCTGGCGAGCCCCTGTCCGGCAGCTACTTCGGTCTAGTGAGGCGGCTGGTGGAAGCCTGCCCACGGCTTGAGGTCATCAAGCGGTCCGTCTGCATCGAAGGTGCACGCAGGGCTTTTGCCTGGGCAAAGGTGCACTGGGCGAAGCTGGACACCGTGAAGCTTGTGAAGGAGGGGCCATCGGAGGGCAAGGAGCATCGCTGCCCCGAGAATTACTATGAGAGCGTCCTGAAGGGTTCCCGCTTAGTGGCAGATGAGTGTGCCAAGGATGTAATCTTTGAATGAACATGCCCATGTACTCTTGTAATATGAAACAAGTTCTTTTGTGCCATGTGACACTTTCTTAATTTAAAATATTACCTTCTGTGCGGCCGTTTATAAAATCTGAGAGTTGGCCAGTCGTCGGCTTCTGCCCCCATGTAACTAGTACTGGGGTGTTCAGGGTAAATCTAAACACTCTTTACCCCAATTTTGGGTCCTTCAAGGGAGGTGCTCAGCGCAACGAACCAGGCAATCGGACTATAAAGCTTTATCACTCTCACTTAGCCATAGAAGTCTATGATTTTAAATTTTTGGCGAAGCCCCTGGTATTCGGAGGGCCGAATTTGGGGCGCTATACACGCCTAAGCCGGACAAGGCCGACTCCTCGCCCGAAGCGGAAAAAGTCTTTAAGGACTTGAGACCTCTCGAACAGCGACCAGTCTCTCGCCTTATCATGACAGTCAGTTTTTGGCTTTCTCTACTGAGTTGCTCGTCTGGAAGAACCGGGACACAATCGCAGTAGTTCTCCCACCGCTACCTTAGCCGATATAGCGGAACGTAAGGTACCAAAGCATGGGAGCCGGGCAACCCAACATTTGACCCAAGACATGATTCGGAGCTGATGCATATAATGCTATAAGTTCGGGGTGCCGCACTGTCGAAAACGAGAGCCCCTGGCGTACTGACCGCACCTAAGCGTGCAGGTGCGGAATGTCGTAAATGGACATATAAGAGAAAGAGAAAAACTTAAATAATGCAATGACAGATTAATAATATGCATTGTTATTTGAATAATACGTCGAAACATACTAGTACAAGTAGTGCAATAAGCATAAAGTAGGACAATTCAAAATGTCCTATCCCAAGGCAAGCTACACATAAATAGTGAAAAGCGGGTATATCAAGTATTATTAGAGACCACCTGGCGGTTCTCGTGTTCATCTTAGCTTCTTGCCGCCTTGGTTGTTGCTTCCGGAATGTGTCCGGCAATCGGACTACCGGAAAGGGCTTCCAAAGAGTTAGGCCCTGAAAGAGAAAAGGAATGTCAAAGGTATACATCCCTTGGCGTGGTTAAGCCCTAATGCGGGGCGTGTTCTGATTGTGCCCCCGCCTATGTCCATGGTATTTTCAATGCGTAGTTATGTACGTGCGGCACGAATTTCGTCGTTGCACTAGGATTGGGACAGGGGCCTGATTGCTAGGCGAGCATTGATCGCGCCAGGCGGTCCTATTGCGGATTGTTCCGGACTCGCTTGAAGGTGTCCGGGGGCTGTAACACCGAATGAGTGGTCTGCCTGAACAAGCTGCTTTGTGCCTCTGTTGCAAGGGACGTAGTGTGCTCTTCTATACGGAGCGAGCGTTCTGTGTTTCCATTTACTGTTATGACACCGCGGGGTCCTGGCATCTTGAGCTTGAGGTATGCGTAATGCGGCACTGCGTTGAATTTTGCAAATGCTGTCCGTTCGAGTAGTGCATGATACCCACTGCGAAATGGGATGATGTCGAAGATTAACTCTTGGCTTCGGAAGTTATCCGGTGATCCGAAGACCACTTCCAGTGTGATTGAGCCTGTGCAATGGGCTCTACACCTGGGATGCCGCCTTTAAAGGTGGTTTTGCTGGGTTTGATCCTTGAGGGATCGATACCCATTTTTCGTACTGTATCCTGATAAAGCAGGTTTAGGCTGCTGCCACCATCCATAAGGACTCGAGTGAGATGAAATCCGTCAATGATGGGGTCTAGGACCAATGCGGCGGATCCTCCATGACGGATGCTAGTGGGGTGGTCCCTGCGATCGAAGGTGATCGGACAAGCGGACCATGGGTTGAACTTCGGGGCGACGGGCTCCATCGTGTAGACGTCCCTTAGTGCATGCTTCCGCTCCCTGTTGGGAATGTGGGTTGTGCATATCATGTTCACTGTCTTCACTTGTGGGGGAAACCCCTTCTGTCCTCCTGGGTTCGGCGGCCGGGGCTCCTCCTCGTCATCGCTATGCAGCCCCTTGTCCTTGTTTTCGGCATTTAACTTGCCGGCCTGCTTGAACACCCATCATTCTCTATTGGTGTGATTAGCTGGCTTGTCAGGGGTGCCGTGGATTTGACACGAGCGATCCAGTATGCGATCCAGACTGGACGGAGCCGGAGTATTTCTTTTAAATGGCTTTTTCCGCTGACCGGATTTAGAGCCTCTGAATCTGGCATTGACTGCCGTATCTTCGGTGTTATCACCGTTATTGCGGCGCTTTGGTCTATTATGACGCTGCCTACCGTTAACGTATTTGGTATCCGAGGTATCTGGATTCCTTGATGTGTTGTTGCTGCGAGCCAGCCAGCTGTCCTCGCCCGCGCAAAAGCGGGTCATGAGTGTTGTGAGGGCTGCCATAGATTTCGGCTTCTCCTGGCCGAGGTGGCGAGCGAATGCCGCTAGGGCTTCTGCATCCGGACAGTCTACAATTTGATTTTTCTTAGTCAGGAACCGTGTCCAGAATTGTCTGGCCGATTCCCCTGGCTGCTGGGTTATGTGGCTTAGGTCATCAGCATCCGGTGCCCGCACATAAGTGCCCTAGAAGTTGTCAAGAAATGCATCTTCCAAATCCTCCCAACTGCCAACTGAATCTGCTGGCAAGCTATTCAGCCAATGCCGGGCTGGTCCTTTGAGTTTTAGTGGGAGGTACTTGATGGCATGTAGATCGTCACCGCGAGCCATGTGGATGTGAAGGAGGAAATCCTCAATCCATACAGCGGGATCTGTTGTGCCGTCGTATGATTCGATATTTACGGGTTTGAAACCCTCCGGGAATTCATGATTCATAACTTCATCAGTGAAGCATAGGGGGTGTGCGGCGCCTCTGTGCCGGGCTATATCCGGATGTAGTTTGTATGAGTCTTGTCTGTTGTATTCGACCTGTCCAGATTTACTCTTGGTGTATCCGACGCGATGATCACCGTCCCGTGTGGGTGCACGTGCTCGTGTCCCATATATTGACCTTGCGATTTTTGCCTTACTGTCCAAGATGTCTCGCAGGTCCTCTGTGTTGCCCCAGGCCTTAGTATTTTTGACTGAGTGGCGACGGGGTGCGATCTGAACTTTAGGCTGAAACGCCTCTCTGGCTCGGCCGCGTAGTGGCCGGTCAGCCGCATCGTACACTGGTGAATGAGGTTTCAATGCTTCCTCCTTGAGGCGAGGTAGCAACCTGCGTTTTGGGTAACTCTTGGACGGGCGCTCGTGTTCATGCTCCTTGGCCACAAGGACTTTGGTCCATCTGTGTGCTAGCAAATCTTGATCAGCTTGAAGCTGTTGTTGTTTCTTCTTTAGGCTACTTGTCGTGGCCATAAGCCGGCGCTTGAAGCGCTCCTGCTCGACGGGGTCTTCGGAGAGAGGCATGTAATTGTCCTCTCCTGTTCTCCATCTGCTGCCTGCTCTGGGGGGCTAGCTTGTTCGTCCTCTAGCTCTGCACCATGCTAGAGGGGATTGTTGTTGTCTTCGACGCTATCCAGAGAGTTATTATCTCCTGTGCCGTTATCACTGCTCTTGCTATGGCAGGACTTAGAGCGGTGCCGCTGACATCGGCGCTTGGGTTGCTTCTTGGATGGGTCATCCTCCGCTTTCTCATCGTCATTGGCTTCTTTGGGGGTGTCCACCATGTATATATCATATGAGGAGGTGGCGGTCCAGTGCCCCGAGGGCGGTGGATCCTGTTCGTCTCCGGCTTCGTCGTCCATACCGTCGAAGTCTTGGAGCCGAAGTCGAGCATGTCGGTTAAGTCGTCGACACTGGCTACTAAGTGGGTGGTGGGTGGGCAGCGAATTTCTTTGTCGTACGCATCCCATTCTAGCCAGACATAGTTCGGCTAAGGTTCTCCTGATAGGGAGAGAGACCTTAATGAATTTAGCACATCCCCGAAGGGTGAGTGCTGAAAGATGTCCGCAGAGGTGAACTCCATGATCGGCGACCAGTCGGACTCGACGGGCACGGATATGAGCGGCTCGGAGTCCGTGGCCAGAGATGAATCCAGTGGTTTGGCGACACGACTCTCGTAAGGGGTGAAGGCAGTATCCGTCTCTATCGCCACTGATAGTGTGGCCTCCATGGCGGGGTCGATCCCTCCGCTCTCGGATGGAGCGGCTTGCTCCAGATTGATGGACCGAGTTGCTACGGATGCGATCTCCCGAACACTGTCCGATGGCAGAGTTATGTCATGCTCGTCAAGACTGTACGACGCGTCCGACCTGGGCTCGAATCAGTCGAAGATCAAGTCTCCGCGGATGTCAGCCGTGTAGTTCAAGTTTCCAAATCTGACCTGATGGCCAGGGGCGTAGCTCTCAATCTGCTCCAGATGGCCAAGTGAATTGGCCCGCAGTGCAAAGCCGCCGAATATGAAGATCTGTCCGGGGAGGAAAGCCTCACCCTGGACCGCATCGTTAGCGATGATCGAAGGAGCCATCAAGCCTTATGGTGACGACACAGTGGAACTCTCAATGAAAGCACCAATGTTGGTGTCAAAACTGGCGGATCTCGGGTAGGGGGTCCCGAACTATGCGTCTAAGGCGGATGGTAACAGGAGGCAGGGGACACGATGTTTACCCAGGTTTGGGCCCTCTTGATGGAGGTAAAACCCTACGTCCTGCTTGATTATTCTTGATGATATGAGTATTACAAGAGTTGATCTACCATGAGATCAGAGAGGCTAAACCCTAGAAGCTAGCCTATGGTATGATTGTCTGTTGTCCTACGGACTAAAACCCTCCGGTTTATATGGACACCGGAGGGGGCTAGGGTTACACAAGGCCGGTTACAAAGGAGGAGATATACATATCCGTATTGCCTAGCTTGTCTCCCACGCCAAGTAGAGTCCCATCCGGACACGGGACGAAGTCTTCAATCTTGTATCTTCATAGTCCAACAGTCCGACCAAAGGATATAGTCCGGCTGTCCGGAGACCCCCTAATCCAGGACTCCCTCAATAGGGGATCGCAACAGTTTTCGAGGGTAGAGTATTCAACCCAAATTTATAGATTCAACACAAGGGAAGCCAAAGAATATTTGAAGGTATTAGTAGCTAAGTTTTCAATTCAACCACACTTGGAGATTAATTATCTACAGCAAAGTGATCAGTAGCAATGTAATATGATAGTTTTGATAATAGTAGCAACAATAACGGCAACGGTAACAGTGATAACAATAGTTTTGTAGCAAGTGTAACAGTGATGATATCAGTAGTAACTTAGCAAGAACAATATAGGATAAATTCATAGGCATTGGGTCGGTGACTTGTTGGATGATATTCATCATGAGACAGTTATAACCTAGGGCGATACGGCACTAGCTCTAGTTCATCAATATAATGTAGGTATGCATGCCGTAAATAGTCATACGTGCTTATGGAAAGAACTTCCATGACATCTTTTGTCCTACCCTCCTGTGGCAGCGGGGTCCATATTGGAAACTAAGGGATATTAAGGCCTCCTTTTAATAGAGAACCGGAACAAAGCATTAACACACAGTGAATACATGAACTCCTCAAACTACGGCCATCATCGGGAGTGGTCCCGACTATTGTCACTCCGGGGTTGCCAGATCATAACATGTAGTAGGTGACTATAACTTGCAAGATCAGATCTAGAACATGGATATAATGGTGATAACATAAACGGTTCAGATCAGAAATCATGGCACCCGGGCCTAAAGTGACAAGCATTAAGCATGGCAAAGTCATAGCAACATCAATCTAAGAACATAGTGGATACTAGGGATCAAGCCCTAACAAAACTAACTCGATTACATGATGAATCTCATCCAACTCTTCACCGACCAGCGAGCCTACAAAGGAATTACTCTCTCCCGGTGGGGAGCATCATGGAATTGGCGATGGAGAAGGGTAGGTGATGACGAAGAACGAAGATCCCCGTCTCCGGAGCCCCAAATGGACTCCGGATCTGACCTCCCAATGAAGAACAGGAGGTGACGGCGGCTCCGTCTCATGGATCGCAATAATTATTTCTCCCTGATTTTTTTCTGGAAAAATAGGATTTTATAGCATCGGTTTCAGGGTCTACGGGGCCACCAGGTGGGGACAACCCACCTGGGCATGCCAGGAGAGGGGGCGCGCCCTGGTGAGTTGTGCCCACCCAGGTGACCCTCTCCGGTTGGTCTTGGCTCCAGAAATTCTTATATATTGTATAAAAATTCCTCACAAAGTTTCGTTCCATTCCGAGAACTTTTATTTCTACACAAAAGCAACACCATGGTAGTTCTGCTGAAAACATCGTCAGTCCAGGGTTAGTTTCATTCAAATCATGCAAATTAGAGTCCAAAACAAGAGGAAAAGTGTTAGGAAAAGTAGATACGTTGGAGACGTATCATGGATGTAACGATCACATGACCGGAGACAAGGATATGTTTCGTGAGCTTGCTGAAAACGATGGCCCTCGAAAGTATGTCACTTTTGGTGACAACTCAAAGGGTAAGGTAGTTGGCCTTGGTAAGGTGGCCATCTCACATGATAGCTCCATACAAAATGTTATGCTTGTTGAATCTCTTGGCTATAATTTACTTTCTATATCTAGACTAGCTGACTTTGGCTTCAATGTCCTATTTACTGAAGTAGATTGCCAAGTGTTTCGAAGAGATAATCATAATATGGTCTTTACCAGTATACGTAGAGGTGATCTATACATTGTTGATTTCACTAAAATGGCTCAACCTAGAACTTGCTTAATTGCTAAATCTTCTAAAGGTTGGTTGTGGCATAGAAGGTTAGGTCATGTGGGCATGCGAAATCTTGATAAGCTTATTAAATGTTATCATATCCTTGGAGTAAAAGATGTTATATTTGACAAGGATAGATTGTGCAGTGCTTGTCAAGCAGGAAAACAAGTTGGAGGAAGTCACCCCGTGAAGAACATCATGACCACGAGAAGACTGCTTGAGCTACTTCATATGGATCTCTTTGGTCCCAACGCTATAAAAGTCCAAGTGGAAACTCATTTGGTCTAGTCATAGTCGACGATTTTTCAAGATTTACATGGGTGTTCTTTCTTGATGATAAATCACAGGTCCAAAATATCTTCAAGAACTTCACTAGGAAGGCCCAAAATCAATTTGAAGTGAAGATCAAGAAGGTTTGCAGCGACAAGGGAACGGAGTTCAAGAACACAAATGTGGATACCTTTCTTGACGAAGAAGGGATTTGACACGAGTTCTCGGCTACGTACACGCCTCAACAAAATGGAGTTGTTGAGAGGAAGAACTGGACTCTTATTGAGACGGTGAGAATGATGCTTGATGAGTACAAGACGCCAAAACACTTTTGGGCGGAAGCGGTTGAGACAGCTTGTCATGCAACAACTCGTTTATATCTTCACAAGCTACTCAGCAAGACGGCATATGGGCTTCTCACCGGTAACAAACCCCAAGTTGGATACTTTCGAGTATTCGGCTCAAAGTGTTACATTCTTCATTAGCATCACGTGCTAAATTTGCTCCTAAATCTCATGAGGGTTTCCTACTTGGTTATGTATCAAACTCTCACACCTACCGTGTCTACAACAATTTCACCCAAAAGGTTGAAGAGACGGTAGATCTAAAGTTTGATGAATCTAATGGCTCGCAAGTAGGGAAATTGCCAATTGATGTAGGAGACAAAGACCCTTCAGAAGCAATCCAAGACTTGTCTATTGGCAAGATTCATCCAACGAAGGTGAAGGAGAGTACCTCGTCCGTCCAAGTGGAAGCTTCTACCTCACGACAAGGTGAACCAAGAGTTGACACAGAGGCATCCACAAGTGAGACTGTTAAGATGAAGAAAACGAGGAAGTACACCAAGATGAACCTCATTGACCTCCTTCTCCACCTCGACAAGAGAACACCAACACCAACAACGAAGAAGGCCAAGGGGAAGAACAAGATGATGAAGAATATGTTCCACCCTGACCTAAACAAAAGCTCTCACGAGTTAGAGCAAGAGTTTCAGGAGACCATCCCATCAAACAAATCTTCAATGATATCCAAATCGGGAGAATCACTCTCTCTAAAACCCATTTGCCTAATTTTTGTGAACATTATTCATTCATCTCTAGCATTGAACCTATGAAGGTTGAAGAAGCATTGGAAGATCCGGATTGGATAAATACCATGCATGAAGAGCTACACAACTTTGAGAGGAACCGAGTGTGGACATTGGTTGAGAAGCCCAACAACAACCACAACATCATAGGTACCAAATGGGTGTTTCGCAACAAGCAAGACGAAGATGGACAAGTCGTTCGCAAAAAAGCACGTCTCGTCACCCAAGGCTACACTCAAGTTGAAGGTATGGACTACGATGAGACATATGCCCCCGTTGCTAGACTTGAGTCCATCCGCATCTTACTTGCCTATGCTAATCACCATGATATTACCTTGTACCAAATGGACATTAAAAGTGCTTTTCTAAATGGTGAAATTAAGGAGGAAGTTTATGTTAAACAACCTCCTGGCTTTGTTAATCCTAAGAAACCTGACCATGTTTACAAACTTCACAAAGCTCTTTATGGTCTTAAACAAGCTCCTAGAGCGTGGTATAAATGCTTGACTAAGTTCCTTATTGAAAAAGGCTTTGAGATGGGAAAAATTGATTCAACACTTTTTACTAAAAGGGTTAATGGATAATTATTTGTGTGTCAAATTTATGTTGATGATATCATATTTGGTTCGACTAACCTCATTTTTGTGAAAAGTTGGGAAAGCTAGTGTCGGAGAAGTTTGAGATGTCTATGATGAGTGAACTCAGGTTATTTCTTGGTTTGCAAATCAAGCAAACTAAGGTGGGTACCTTTGTTTCCCAAACAAATTATACTAAGGACCTATTCAAGAATTTCAACATGCAAGAATGCAAAGGTATGAATACACCCATGCCTACTAGTGGACATCTTGACTTGACTAAGGATGGCAAACCGGTTAACCAAAAGGTCTATCACTCTATGATTGGTTTATTGTTATATCTATGTGCCTCCCGTCCCGATATTATGCTAAGTGTGTGCATGTGTGCACGATATCAAGTTCCCCCCAAAGAATGTCATCTTAAGGCTGTGAAAAGAATAGTGATATACTTAATTCATACACCAAATTTTGGCATTTGGTATCCTAAGAGGTCCTCTTTTGATCTTGTTGGCTACTCCGATTCGGACTATGCCGGAGACAAGGTTGATAGAAAGTCCACTTCGGGTACTTGTCAATTTCTTGGTAGATCTCTTGTGCCTTGGTCCTCCAAGAAACAAAACTCGGTATCCTTATCTACCGCTGAAGCGGAATACATTGCCGTCGGTTCATGTTGTGCTCAATTACTTTGGATGACCCAAACTCTTAAAGATTAAGGCATATATGTGAAACATGTTCCATTGCTTTGTGACAATGAAAGTGCTATTAAGATTGCTCACAATCCCGTGGAACATTCTTGAACTAAGCATGTTGAAGTTCGTCATCATTTCATTCGAGATCTTGTTGCTAAAGGAGATACTGATCTTAAGCATGTTCGTATCGATAAGAAATTGGCGGATATATTCACCAAACCGCTTGATGTGAAAGTATTTTGCCATTTCAGAGGTGAATTGAACATCATTGATGCTTCAAACTTGGAGTAGAAACTCCATTGGATAGATGCAAGGCATGAACCCTTGACTAATCCTTGATATTTCTCTTATAATGATGATCATATGTCTTGGATCTACACTTGTACCCTTGCATGCTATCTAACCCTTGTAGGTACTTGGATGATCTCGAATTCATGAGATTGCAACTCACTCACATCTTGAGCAATCTCTACATCACCAAGTCTCCACAATATGGTGGTTGAAGACAAGGAAGCATGAAACCTTTCAACATATCCTTTGATAACTTCTATATATCAAATTTAATTTGGTATCAAATTTCATGATTGTCACTTTGGATACACAAGTGCTCTTCCTTGCAAGACTAACCCATGTAGGTAGATGAACTCAAACTACAAGTGGTGCTCCCAACTCATTGATGAGCTACATCAACATTGAGTATCCCACACAAGTTCAACTACATGACAAAGATCAACACCACCACCCAAGGTATGTTATTCCATCTTAGAGAAGCTTTACCCCAAGTCATGGGTCAAAGCAGTTCAACAAGATGTGAATACATCAAAATGCTTAAACGAAAAATGGCAACCCCATTTTGATCTTAAACAATGAGTATGACCTACGATCAAGTGATCTCACTTGACTCCTCAGTCAATATACTCGAACATAGGTGACTTTGTCGCCGACCAATTCTAGATGAAGTTATCTAGTGTTTTTCATGTCCTTGCATTTGTCTTTTGCATGTTTGTTTCCCTTTTCCAAAAAAACTTCATCTAGATTTCTTTTTGTTCCGCATTCCCAGCATCCAATTCATTGCAAATCTTTCAGTTAATTCCTTGCAAATCCTTGTGAGATCTTATTTGCCTGGTGAGCTGAGATGACAATTGTTTTCCCTTTGTGTTGAATTCGGCATCACCGGTTAGTTTCCTTCGGCTAAACCGAAACAACTCGGTGCCCCTTAAGAAAAAGGCTCGGTGTTACCGATTTCAATGGTGAGAAAACACTTTGCCATTTGCATCCTGCATATTGGTTCCAACTCCACTCGATGATTCTTGTCCTCTACCAGCATCTTATATTACATGTTGCTTTGCACTATGACTCAAGGACCAAACCTAATTGACTCATGCTCCAGAAGATCCCTTCTTGGAAATTAGTGTCAAAGGGGGAGAGAGAGCACATCAAATCTTATCACATAAGAGAGAATGCACTCCTTAAGCTTCTCTAGATGCTTGTTATCCATAAAGGAGATAAGTCACATGTATTCAAGAGGGGAAATACATGTTAGTATGTTTGTTATGATTGATTTTGCTTTGATTTTATTTGCCTTATCTTCTCCCATTATCCAATATAAGATTCAGGGGGGACACACATCTAAGCGAAGGAAATCTTCGAATTCATTGCATATCTTTACTCTTTGGGGACATGTTTATATCCAAATAGAGTACCTAGTACTCACTCTCTACATGTCACCCCAATCTTGGTACTCTTGTGGTTTGTTAAGTTGCTTTGCCTAGTAGGTGTTCATGTGTTATCTAACCTCATTTACTCAGGTTCATCTCTTCCAAAGCTTCCTCAAGACCACAAGGTAAGTATATGCATCACACTCATGTGCATGATGATTTCTTGCTACTGTACATATTGTTTGCAAGAAGGAATCATGAGCATGGAGGTACACTTCCTATATTCATATCATTTGCTCTAATGCATATAGCCAAGATACATGTAACTCATTGCTTGCTCTGTCATGATTATGCATTCACGATAATCCCCAAGTGCAGGGAATCATCATAGCAATTTCCAAAGCTGGAAGTGATAAGTATGGAGTGTTGAACCCACTAGGAGCTAAAGGTAAGATCAATATTCTCTCAGGCCCTATCTGCCACTGATACGACTCTATGTACACAGAATGTTTGCTTCCAACTAGCAACGAGAAATAAAACTATGTTGTGGGTATGAAGTGGAAAACTTTGCATGATATCGAAGAGCTAAAATATGAAAGTAGGTTTTGTGATCATAAAGTTAGAATATATTACTAAATATTATAAATAGCGAGTGTGGAATAATGGTGGATCGGTGTGCGGAATTGTCCTAGGCAATCGTTAACAAGACCGGTAATCACTATTGCAGTTTCATATGAGGGAGAGGCATAAGCTAACATACTTTCTCTACTTGGATCATATGCACTTATGATTGGAACTCTAGCAAGCATCCGCAACTACTAAAGATCATTAAGGTAAAATCCAACCATAGCATTAAAGCATCAAGTCCTCTTTATTCCCATACGCAACAACCCCCTTACTCAGGTTTGTGTTTCAGTCACTCACCAACCCACTATAAATGAATCATGAACGTATTGCAACACCCTACAACGGGAATCCCTCACGCTTGCGCGATACAGAGGGCACCATAGGACAACACCAAAGTAAAACATACAACTCATAACAATCTAGATCATCAATCAACCCAAAGACAAAGGATATCTACTCAGAACATCATAGGATGCAAACACATCATTGGATCATAATATGTGGCATAAAGCACCATGTTCAAGTAGGGATTAAGTGGGGTACGGGAGAGTGGACCGCGTAAAAGAGATGAGGGTGGTGATGATGATGGTGATGTTGATAAAGACGATCACCGCGGTGATGATTCCACTCTTGATGGCACTCCGGTGCCACCAAGAGATAGGAGGAAAGGTTCTTCCCTTTGTGCTTCCTCCTTCATGGCCTCCCCCCCTGGATGGGAGAGGTTCCCCCTCTGGTCCTTGGCCTTCATGGTGATGATGGTCCCTCCAGGATCCTCCTCCATGCCCTCTGGTGATGATGGCCTCCTCCGGCAGGGTGCCAGAGAGGGCCTAGATTGATTTCTCATGGCTACAGAGGCTTGCGGCGGCGGAACTTCCGATCTCGGTTATTTTCTTGAGGTTTCTGTATTTATAGGAATTTTTGGCGTCGGTCTCACGTCAAGGAGGTGCCCGAGTTGTCCACAAGGCAGGCCCACGCGCCGGGGGGGGGGGCACCCTTGTGGACACCTCGGGACTCTTCTGGCCCAACTCTTTTACTCCGGGGTCTTCTTTTGGTCCATAAAAAATCGTCAAAAATTGGCACGTCAATTGGACTCCGTTTGATATTCCTTTTCTGTAAAACTCAAAAGCAAGGAAAAACAGAAACTGGCACTGGGCTCTAGGTTAATAGGTTAGTCCCAAAAATCATATAAAATAGCATATAAATGCATATAAAACATCCAAGGTTGATAATATAATAGCATGAATACTTTATAAATTATAGATACGTTGGAGACGTATCAGCATCCCCAAGCTTAATTCCTGCTTGTCCTCGAGTAGGTAAATGATAAAAGAAATAATTTATGAAGTGTGAATTCTAGCAAGTGCATAGGTTTCATCAATGATAGTTCCAATCACTTTTTCTAGCATCATTATGTATCATAACAGTAGATCATCTTCATAAAAAATTTCATGATCAAGTAACAAGCTATTCACATGTTAAAGTATAGATCATAAACTTTCTTGAAACTAACAAACTATATTCTCAGTCATCAAACAATTGCAATTCATCTTATTTTCAGGAAGGGTTTATGTCAGAGCTTTGATTTAGCAAACTCCACATACTCAACTATCATGTAATCTTTCATAATTGCTAACACTCACGTGATATTTATGGGTTCAAAGTTTTAATCAGACATAGAGAAAGATAGGGGCTTATAGATTCGCCTCCCAACCTTTTACCTCAAGGGTAATGTCGATAATAATAGTTCATGATAACTTACATCCAATTGGATATATATATAGCAGGATCTTTCCAACACAATGTGCTTGCCAGAGGATAAAATGTAAAAAGGAAAGGTGAAGATCACCATGACTCATGCATAAGGTAGAAGATAAAAGTAAAAGATAGGCCCTTCGCAGAGGGAAGCAGAGGTTGTCATACGCTTTTATGGTTGGATGCACAAAATCTTAATGCAAAAGAACGTCACTTTATGTTGCCACTTGTGATATGGACCTTTATTATGCAGTCCATTGCTTTTATTTCTTCCACATCACAAGATCGTATAAAGCTTATTTTCTCCACATTAATATATCATACATATTTAGAGGGCAATTTTTATTGCATGCACCGATGACAACTTACTTTAAGGATCTTACTCAATCCATAGGTATGTATGGTGGACTCTCATGGCAAAACTAGTTTAAGGAACGTTTGGAAGTACAAGTAGTATTTCTACTTGGTGCAAAGAATTTTGCTAGCATGAGGGGGGAAAGCAAGCTCAACATGTTGGATGATCCAAGACAATATACTTTATTTCGGATATAAGAAAACATAACCCATTATGTTGTCTTCCTTGCCCGACATCAACCTTTTAGCATGTCATATTTTAATGAGTGCTCACAATTACAAAAGATGTCCAACATAGTATATTTATATGTGAAAAGTCTCTTCCTTCAATATTCTTTCATGAATTGTTCAAGTGACCAATTCTACGTTTGCTAACTTTCAATGAGTTTACTACCTATACTTATTCTGTGTGAAGTCATTACTCCCCATGGTATAAGCATTTGAGAAATATATAAATTCAGATTTATGATATTCAATTATTCAACCATTTACTCATAGGATATACGTGAAGCACGTGAGTAAATGACAAACTACTCCAAAAGATAATAGTGAAGGACACTGAGTAGTCAAATAATTAACTAGCCATGGGAGGATTATTTTTCATTTAATAATTCAGATCCAATGATTTTATTCAAACCGTAAGTAAAATTTAAAATATGCTCCAAGTAAAACACATATCATGTGACGAATAAAAATATAGCTCCTAGTAAGGTATACCGATAATTTTGAAGACGAAAGAGGGGATGCCTTTCGGGGCATCCCCAAGCTTAGGCGCTTGAGTATTCCTTGAGTATTACCTTGGGGTGCCTTGGGCATCCCCAAGCTTAGGGTCTTTCCACTCCTTATTCTCCTCATATCAATATCTCACCCAAAGCTTGAAACTTCAATCACACAAAACTTAATGGAACTTCGTGAGATAGGTTAGTATGATAAAGAGTAAACCATTCACTTTGGTACTGTCAAAGACTAGGCTCATAATTGTTCTCACACAATGCCTACTGTACCATATCATTTCTAAAATTTCTATTGAGAAATATAAGCCACAGAAACTTGAAAACAAGCAAACTATGCAATGAAAACAGAATATGTCAGAAATAGAATAGTCTGTAATGATCTGAACACCAACCATACTTATGCTACTCAAACAATTATGAAATAAATTGGTGGACGTGAGGAATTTGTCTATTAATCTTCTGCAAAAAGAATCAGGACCAAAGCACTCTTCTTTAAAAAAGTTGGCAGCTAATCTCATGAGCACAAAGTTTCTGTTTTTTACAGCAAGATCACATTAACTGTCACCCAAGTCTTCCCAAAGGTCTTACTTGGCACTTTATTAAACAGAAGCTATAAAACATGATTAATAAATTAGCTTAATCATGTAAACACACAAAAACAATAAGGGTAAATATTGGGTTGTCTCCCAACAAGCGCTTTTCTTTAATGCCTTTTAGCTAGGCATGATGATTTCAATGATGCTCATATAAAAGATAAGAATTGAAACATAAAGAGAGCATCATGAAGAATATGACTAGCACATTTAAACCTATCCCACTTCCTATGCCTAGGGATTTTGTGATCACACAATTTATGGGAACAAGAATCAACTGGCATAGGAAGGCAAAACAAGTATAACTTCAAAACTTTAAGCACATAGAGAGGAAAACATGATATTATTGCACTCCTACAAGCATGTATTGCTCCCTCATAATAATTTTCAGTAGCATCATGAATGATTTCAATAATATTACCATCACATAAAGCATTCTTTTCATGATCTACGAGCATAGAAATTTTACTACTCTCCACATAAGCAAATATCTCCTCATTCGGAATAGCAGGATCACTAGTTCCTAAAGTTGACACTCTTCCAAACCCGCTTTAGATGATAGTGTTATTCATACACCAAAAGATATAAGTGAAGTTCATGGAGCATTCTTCAATTAATATAGACTAACCAATATCCAAGCTCAAAATATATAAGTGAAGCACACGAAGCATTCTATAAAGACATACTCAAAAGATTTAAGTGAAGCTCAAAGAGCAATTCTATAAGATCATACTTAGAAGATATAAGTGAAGCACATGAAGTATTTTAAAAATTGATGAAGGGACATCTCATACTAGCATGGTTCTTAAAGAAAAACACAAAGGACACAAATCATGTGAACAAGACAAAAACCGAGGTGTACCGATAATTTGTTGAAGAAGAAAGATGGGATGCCAACCGGGGCATCCCCAAGCTTAGATGCTTGAGTATCATTAGAATATTTACTTGGGGTGCCTTGGGAATCTCCAAGCTTGATCTCTTTCCTCTCTTTATTCTTCTCACATCAGTAACTCCTCGTTCTTTGAACACTTCATCCACACAAAACTTTAACAAAAACTTTGTGAGATCCGTTAGTATAATAAAGCAAATGACTACCTTTAGGTACTGTTGTGAACTCATTCTAAATTCATATTGGTGTAATATATACTGTATTCCAACTCATCCATGGTTCATACCCTCCGATACTACTCATAGGTTCATCAAAATAAGCAAACAACACATAGAAATCAGAATCTGTCTAAAACAGGACAGTCTGTAGTAATATGGAGGTTTAGTAAACTTCTGTAACTCCACAAATTATGAAATAAATTTGACAATTTGAAAATTTTATACAGAAGTAATGTTAAAAAAGTTTTAGACCCATTTTACTTTCCAGTAAAAAATGTAAAATCACGCGCTACAGCCAAAGTTTCCGTTTTTGTTATGCACATAGTAAACAAGCAATCTAATCATCCTAAAACCAAAGCTTGGCACATTATTTTTATAATACAATGGATATATATAAGGGGATATTTTTTTACAGAGAAACTTCCATGAAAAATTCTACATTGTTTCCATGAGCATGAACACAAGTGTTCAAGGTCGACCCTCATTTCTCCAATGCATAACCTTCCAATCACTTCTCTTATTGAAAAACTTTTTAGGTATGAGAGGCAAGTAAATTTTTTGTATTTTCATTATTTTTTTTGTATTTTTCACCCACAACTAAACATAAACAAAAAAAGAAAAAGAAAATCTACTTAGTGAAGAAAGCAAACAAGCACACACGAGAATATCAACCCCACGCTATTGCTCAACGGCAACGGCGCCAGAAAAGAGCTTGATTATCCCCAAGTGCAGGGAATCATCGTAGCAATTTCTAAAGGTGGAAGTGATAAGTATGGAGTGTCGAACCCACAAGGAGCTAAAGGTAAGATCAATATTCTCTCAAGCCCTATCTGCCATTGATACGACTCTACGTACACCGAACGTTTGCTTCCAACAGCAACGAGAAATAAAACTATGTTGTGCGTATGAAGTGGATAACTTTGCATGATATCGGAGAGCTAAAATATGAAAGTACGTGTTGTTATAATAAAGTTAGAATATATTACTAAATATTATAAATAGCGAGTGTGGAATAATGGTAGAACGGTGTGCGGAATTGTCCTAGGCAATCGTTAACAAGACCGGTAATCACTATTGCAGTTTCATATGAGGGAGATGCATAAGCTAACATACTTTATCTACTTGGATCATATGCACTTATGATAGGAACTCTAGCAAGCATCTGCAACTACTAAATATCATTAAGGTAAAACCCCACCATAGCATTAAAGCATCAAGTGTTGGGGAACGTAGCAGAAATTCAAAATTTTCCTACGTGTCACCAAGATCTATCTATGGAGAAACCAGCAACGAGGGGAAGGAGAGTGCATCTACATACCCTTGTAGATTTCTAAGCGGAAGCGTTCAAGAGAACGGGGTTGAAGGAGTCGTACTCGTTGTGATCCAAATCACCGGAGATCCTAGTGCCGAACGGACGACACCTCCGCGTTCAACACACGTACAGCCCGGTGACGTCTCCTACGCCTTGATCCAGCAAGGGGAAAAGGAGAGGTTGGGGAAGACTCCATCCAGCAGCAGCACGATAGCGTGGTGGTGGTGGAGGAGCGTGGTACTCCAGCAGGGCTTCGCCAAGCACCGCAAGAGACGAGGAGGGAGAGGGGCAGGGCTGCGCCAACTAGGAGAGGAACTCGTGTGTGTTGGGCAGCCCAAACCTCAAGTATATATAGGGGAAGGGGAGGGGCTGCGCCCCCACCTAGGGTTCCCTCCCTAGGGGTGGCGGCAGCCCCCTAGATCCCATCTAGGGGCGGCCAAGGGGAGGGGGAGAGGGAGGCGCACCAGGAGTGGGCCTTAGGGCCCATCTGCCCTAGTGTTTGCCCCCTTCCCCTCTTGGAGGCGCCTTGGGCATTGGTGGGGGGGCGCACCAGCCCACCTGGGGCTGGTCCCCTCCCACACTTGGCCCATGCAGCCGTCTGGGGCTGGTGGCCCCACCTGGTGGACCCCCGGGACCCTCCCGGTGGTCCCGGTACGTTACCGATAAAACCCGACACTTTTCCGGTGACCAAAATAGGACTTCCCATATATAAATCTTTACCTCCGGACCATTCCGGAACTCCTCGTGACATTCGGGATCTCATCTGGGACTCTGAACAACATTCGGTAACCACGTATATCTATTCCCTATAACCCTAGTGTCATCAAACCTTAAGTGTGTAGACCCTATGGGTTCGAGAACCATGTAGACATGACCAAGATAACTCTCTGGTCAATAACCAACAGCGGGATCTGGATACCCATGTTGGCTCCCACATGTTCCACGATGATCTCATCGGATGAACCACGATGTCAAGGACTTAATCAATCCCGTATACAATTCCCTTTGTCTAGCGGTACGATACTTGCCCGAGATTCGATCGTCGGTATCCCGATACCTTGTTCAATCTCGTTACCGGAAAGTCTCTTTACTCGTTCCGTAACACATCATCCCATGATCAACTCCTTGATCACATTGTGCACATTATGATGATGTCCTACTGAGTGGGCCCAGAGATACCTCTCCGTTTACACGGAGTGACAAATCCCAGTCTCGATTCGTGCCAACCCAACAGACACTTTCGGAGATACCCGTAGTGTACCTTTATAGCCACCCAGTTACGTTGTGACGTTTGGCACACCCAAAGCACACCTACGGTATCCGGGAGTTGCACAATCTCATGGTCTAAGGAAATGATACTTGACATTAGAAAAGCTTCAGCATACGAACTACATGATCTTGTGCTAGGCTTAGGATTGGGTCTTGTCCATCACATCATTCTTCTAATGATGTGATACCGTTATCAATGACATCCAATGTCCATGGTCAGGAAACCGTAACCATCTATTGATCAACGAGCTAGTCAACTAGAGGCTTACTAGGGACATGGTGTTGTCTATGTATCCACACATGTATCTGAGTTTCCTATCAATACAATTCTAGCATGGATAATAAACGATTATCATGAACAAGGAAATATAATAATAACTAATTTATTATTGCCTCTAGGGCATATTTCCAACAGCCTCCCACTTGCACTAGAGTCAATAATCCAGTTCACATCGCTATGTGATTAACACTCAAGGTCACATCCCCGTGTGACTAACACCCAAAGAGTTTACTAGAGTCAATAATCTAGTTCACATTACCATGTGATTAACACTCGATGAGTTTTGGGTTTGATCATGTTATGCTTGTGAGAGATGTTATAGTCAACGGGTCTGAATCTTTCAGATCCGTGCGTGCTTTACAAATCTCTATGTCATCTCCCAGATGCAGCTATCACGTTCTATTTGGAGCTATTCCAAATAACTGTTCTACTATACGAATCCAGTTTACTACTCAGAATAATCTGGATTAGTGTCAAAGTTTGCATCGGCGTAACCCTTTACGACGAACTCTTTTACCACCTCCATAATCGAGAAAATTCCTTGGTCCACTAGTTACTAAGGATAATTTTGACCGCTGTCCTGTGATCCATTCTTGGATCACTCTTGTACCCCTTGACTGACTCATGGCAA
Source organism: Triticum aestivum (assembly GCF_018294505.1). NCBI lineage: Eukaryota > Viridiplantae > Streptophyta > Magnoliopsida > Poales > Poaceae > Triticum > Triticum aestivum. The sequence continues at coordinate 512,184,569 of NC_057800.1, read as the reverse complement.
GGCACTCTTCAGGTGCGGTACACAACATAGCATACTGTAGAGCCTACGTCTAAAGCATAGGGGACGACCTTCGTCCTTTCTCTCTATTCTGCCGCGGTCAGGTTTCGAGTCTTACTCAATGTTCACACCTTATAACACAGCCAAGAACTCCTTCTTTGCCGATCCATTTTGAACTCCTTCAAAATCTTGTCACGGTATGTATTCATTTGAAAGTACTATTAAGCATTTTGATCTATCCTTATAGATCTTAATGCTCAATACTCAAGTAGCCTAATCCAGGTTTTCCATTGAAAAACACTTTCCAAATAACTCTGCATGCTCTCCAAAAATTCTACATCATTTCCGATCAACAATATGTTAACAACATATACTCATCGGAAATTCTATAGTGCTCCCACTCACTTCTTTCGAAATACAAGTTTCTCATAAACTTTGTATACACCCAAAACTTTGATCATCTCATCAAAGCATACATCCCAACTCCGAGATTCTTACTCCAGTCCTTAGAAGGATTGCTGGTGCTTTGCATACTTGTTAGCATCTTTCAGGATTGACAAAAACCTTCCGGTTGTATCACATACAACCTTTCCTCAAAAAATCGTCGAGGAAACAATGGTTTTTGACATCCTATCTGCAAGATTTCATAAATAATGCAGTAATCGCTAGTATAATTCCAACAGACTCTTAGCATCGCTACGAGTGAGAAAGTCTCATCGTAGTCAACTCCTTGAACTTGTCCAGAAACATCTTAACGACAAGTCGAGCTTTCTTAATGGTGACATTTACCATCATTGTCCGTCTTCCTTTTAAAATCCATATGTACCTAACAGCCATACGACCATCAAGTAGTTCCTCCAAAGTCTACACTTTGTTTTCATACATGGATCCTCTCTCAGATTTTATGGCCTCGAGCCATTTATCAGAATCCGGGCCCACTATCGCTTCTCCATAGCTTGTAGGTTCTTGTTGTCTAGCAACATGACTTCCAAGACAGGATTACGTACCACTCCGAAGTAGTATGCATCCTTGTCGTCCTACGAGGTTTGGTAGTGACTTGATCTGAAGTTTCTTGATCACTATCATAAGCTTCCACTTCAATTTGTGTAGGTGGCACAGGAACAACTCCCTATGCCCTGCCACACACTAGTTGAAGAGATGGTTCAATAACCTCATCAAGTCTCCACCATCCTCCCACTCAATTCTTTCAAGAGAAACTTTTCCTCGAGAAAGGACCCGATTCTAGAAACAATCCCTTATTGCTTTCGGATCTGAGACAGGAGGTATACCCAACTGTTTTGGGTGTCCTATGAAGATGCATTTATCCTCTTTGGGTTCGAGCTTATCAGCCTGAAACTTTTTCACATAAGCGTCGCAGCCCCAAACTTTTAAGAAATGACAGCTTAGGTTTCTCTAAACCATAGTTCATACGGTGTCGTCTCATCGGAATTACGTGGTGCCCTATTTAAAGTGAATGTGGTTGTCTCTAATGCCTAACCCATAAACTATCGTGGTAATTCGATAAGAGACATCATGGTATGCATCATATCCAATAGGGTGCAGTTATGATGTTCGGACACACCATCACACTATGGTGTTCCAAGCTGTATTAGTTGTGAAACGATTTCCACAATGTCTTAATTCTGTGCCAAACTCATAATTCAGATATTCATCTCTATGATCATATCATAGATATTTTATCCTCTTGTCACGACGATCTCTCACCTTCACCCTGGAATTACTTGAACCTTTCAATAATTCAGACTTGTGATTCATCAAGTAAATATACTCAAAATCTACTCAAATCATCTGTGAAGTAAGAACATAACGATATCCACTACACGCCTCAGCACTCATCGGACTGCACACATCAAAATGTATTACTTCCAACAAGTTGCTTTCTAGTTCCATTTTAGTGAAAATGAGGCTTTCAGTCATCTTGCCCATGTGGTATGATTTTCATGTCTCAAGTGATTCGAAATCAAGTGAGTCCAAACGGTCCATTTGCATGGAGTTTCTTCATGCATATACACCAATAGACATGGTTCGCATGTCTCAAACTTTTCAAAAACGAGTGAGCCCAAAGATCCATCAACATGGAGCTTCTTCATGCGTTTTATACCGATATGACTTAAGTGGCAGTGCCACAAGTAGGTGGTACTATCATTACTATCTTATATCTTTTTGCATGAACATGTGTAACACTACGATCGAGATTCAATAAACCATTCATTTTAGGTGTAAGACCATTGAAGGTATTATTCAAATAAACAGAGTAACCATTATTCTCCTTAAATGAATAACCGTATTGTGATAGACGTAATCCAATCATGTCTATGCTCAACGCAAACACCAAATAACAATTACTTAGGTTTTAATAACAATCCCGATGGTAGAGGGAGCGTACGATATTTGATCAACCTTGGAAATACTTCCAACACATATCGTCATCTCACCTTTTAGCTAGTCTCCATTTATTCTGTAGCCTTTTGTTTCGAGTTACTAACACTTAGCAACCGAACCGGTATCTAATACCCTGGTGCTACTAGGAGTACTAGTAAAGTACACATTATAATGCATATCCAATATACTTCTGTCGACCTTGCCAGCCTTCTCATCTACCAAGTATCTAGGGTGGTTCTGCTTCAGTGACTGTTCCCCTTATTACAGAAGCACTTAGTCTCGGGCTTGGGTTCAACTTTGGGTTTCTTCACTAGAACAGCAGCTGATTTTCCGTTTCATGAAGTATCCCTTCTTGACCTTGCCCTTCTTGAAACTAGTGGTTTCACCAACCATCAACAATTGATGCTCCTTCTTGATTTCTACTTTTGTGGTGTCAAACATCGCGAATATCTCAAGGATCATCATATATGTCCCTGATATATTATAGTTCATCACGAAGCTCTAGCAGCTTGGTGGTAATGACTTCGGAGAACCATTACTATTTCATCTGGAAGATCAACTCCCACTCGATTCAAGCGATTGTTGTACTCAGACAATCTGAGCACAAGCTCAACAATTGAGCTTTTCTCCCTTAGTTTGCAGGTTAAGAAAATCGTCGGAGGTCTTATACCTCTTGACGTGGGCACGGACCTGAAATTCCAATTTCAGCCCTCGAAACATCTCATATGTTTCGTGACGTTTCAAAACATCTTCGGTGCCTCAACTCTAAACCGTTTAACTGAACTATCACGTAGTTATCAAAATGTGTATGTCAGATGTTCACAACATCCACAGACGACGTTCGAGGTTCAGCACACTGAGCGGTGCATTAAGGACATAAGCCTTCTATGAAGCAATGAGGACAATCCTCAGTTTACGGACCTAGTCCGCATAATTGCTACTATCAACTTTCAACTAAATTTTCTCTAGGAACATATTTAAACAGTAGAACTGAAGCGCGAGCTACGACATGATTTGCGAAGACCTTTTGACTATGTTCAGGATAATTAAGTTCATCTTATGAACTCCCACTCAGATAGACATCCCTCTAGTCATCTAAGTGATTACATGATCCGAGTCAACTAGGCCGTGTCCGATCATCACGTGAGACGGACTAGTCAACATCGGTGAACATCTTCATGTTGATCGTATCTACCATACGACTCATGCTCGACCTTTCGGTCTTCTGTGTTCCGAGGCCATGTCTGTACATGCTAGGCTCGTCAAGTCAACCTAAGTGTTTGCATGTGTAAATCTGTCTTACACCCGTTGTATGTGAACGTTGGAATCTATCACACCCGATCATCACGTGGTGCTTCGAAACGATGAACTTTCGCAATGGTGCACAGTTAGGGGGAACACTTTCTTGAAATTTTAATGAGGGATCATCTTATTTACTACCATCGTTCTAAGCAAATAAGATGTATAAACATGATAAACATCACATGCAATCAAATAGTGACATGATATGGCCAATATCATATTGCTCCTTTTGATCTGCATCTTCGGGGCTCCATGATCATCATTGTCACCGGCATGACACCATGATCTCCATCATTGTGTCTCATGAAGTTGTCTCGCCAACTTATTACTTCTACTACTATGGCTAACGGTTAGCAATAAAGTAAAGTAATTACATGACGTTTATGTTGACACGCGGGTCATAAATAAATTAAGACAACTCCTATGGCTCCTGCCGGTTGTCATACTCATCGACATGCAAGTCGTGATTCCTATTACAAGAACATGATCATCTCATACATCAGATATATCATTCATCACATCCTTTGGCCATATCACATCACATAGCATACCCTGCAAAAACAAGTTAGACATCCTCTAATTGTTGTTTGCATGTTTTACGTGGCTGCTATGGGTTTCTAGCAAGAACGTTTCTTACCTACACAAAAACCACAATGTGATATGCCAATTGCTATTTACCCTTCATAAGGACCCTTTTCATTGAATCCAATCCGACTAAAGTGGGAGAGACAGACACCCGCTAGCCACCTTATGCAACTAGTGCATGTCAGTCGGTGCAACCAGTCTCACGTAAGAGTACGTGTAAGGTTGGTCCGGGCAGCTTCATCCCACGATGCCGTCGAATCAAGATTGTACTAGTAACGGTAAGCATATTGAACAAAATCAATGCCCACAACTACTTTGTGTTCTACTCGTGCATAGAAACTACGCATAGACCTAGCTCATGATGCCACTGTTGGGGAACGTAGCAGAAATTCAAAATTTTCCTACGTGTCACCAAGATCTATCTATGGAGAAACCAGCAACGAGGGGAAGGAGAGTGCATCTACATACCCTTGTAGATTGCTAAGCGGAAGCGTTCAAGAGAACGGGGTTGAAGGAGTCGTACTCGTCATGATCCAAATCACCGGAGATCCTAGTGCCGAACGGACGACACCTCCGCGTTCAACACACGGACAACCCGGTGACGTCTCCTACGCCTTGATCTAGCAAGGGGATAAGGAGAGGTTGGGGAAGACTACATCCAGCAGGAGCACGACGGTGTGGTGGTGGTGGAGGAGCGTGGTACTCCAGCAGGGCTTCGCCAAGCACCGCAAGAGACGAGGAGGGAGAGGGGTAGGGTTGCGCCAACTGGGAGAGGAACTCGTGTGTGTTGGGCAGCCCAAACCTCAAGTATATATAGGGGAAGGGGAGGGGCTGCGCCCCCACCTAGGGTTCCCTCCCTAGGGGTGGCGGCAGCCCCCTAGATCCCATCTAGGGGCGGCCAAGGGGAGGGGGAGAGGGAGGCGCACCAGGGGTGGGCCTTAGGGCCCATCTGCCCTAGGGTTTGCCCCCTTCCCCTCTTGGAGGCGCCTTGGGCATTGGTGGGGGGGCGCACCAGCCCACCTGGGGCTGGTCCCCTCCCACACTTGGCCCATGCGGCCCTCCGTGGCTGGTGGCCCCACTTGGTGGACCCCTGGGACCCTCCCGGTGGTCTCGGTACGTTACCGATAAAACCCGAAACTTTTCCGGTGACCAAAATAGGACTTCCCATATATAAATCTTTACCTCCGGACCATTCCGGAACTCCTCGTGATGTCTGGGATCTCATCAGGGACTCCGAACAACATTAGGTAACCACGTATATCTATTCCCTATAACCCTAGCGTCATCAAACCTTAAGTGTGTAGACCCTACGGGTTCGGGAACCATGTAGACATGACCAAGATAACTCTATGGTCAATAACCAACAGCGGGATCTGGATACCTATGTTGGCTCCCACATGTTCCACGATGATCTCATCGGATGAACCACGATGTCAAGGACTTAATCAATCCTGTATACAATTCCCTTTGTCTAGCGGTACGATACTTGCCCGAGATTCGATCGTCGGTATCCCGATACCTTGTTCAGTCTCATTACCGGCAAGTCTCTTTACTCGTTCCGTAACACATCATGCCGTGATCAACTCCTTGATCACATTGTGCACATTATGATGATGTCCTACCGAGTGGGCCCAGAGATACCTCTCCGTTTACACGGAGTGACAAATCCCAGTCTCGATTCGTGCCAACCCAACAAACACTTTCGGAGATACCCGTAGTGTACCTTTATAGCCACCCAGTTACGTTGTGACATTTGGCACACCCAAAGCACTCCTACGATATCCGGGAGTTGCACAATCTCATGGTCAAAGGAAATGATACTTGACATTAGAAAAGCTTCAGCATACGAACTACATGATCTTGTGCTAGGCTTAGGATTGGGTCTTGTCCATCACATCATTCTTCTAATGATGTGATCCTGTTATCAATGACATCCAATGTCCATGGTCAGGAAACCGTAACCATCTATTGATCAATGAGCTAGTCAACTAGAGGCTTACTAGGGACATGGTGTTGTCTATGTATCCACACATGTATCTGAATTTCCTATCAATACAATTCTAGCATGGATAATAAACGATTATCATGAACAAGGAAATATAATAATAACTAATTTATTATTGCCTCTAGGGCATATTTCCAACATCATGTCCTCTTTATACCCATACGCAAAAACTCCCTTACTCGGGTTTGTGTTTCAGTCACTCACCAACCCACTATAAGTGAATCATGAACGTATTGCAACACCCTACAGTGGGAATCCCTCACGCTTGCACGACACGGAGGGCACCATAAGACAGCACCAAAGTAAAACATACAACTCATACCAATCTAGATCATCAATCAACCCAAAGACAGAGGATATCTACTCAAAACATCATAGGATGGCAACACATCATTGGATCATAATATGTGGCATAAAGCACCATGTTCAAGTAGGGATTACAGTGGGGTGCAGGAGAGTGGACTGCGTAAAAGATATGAGGGTGGTGATGTTGATGAAGACGATCACCGCGGTGATGATTCCCCTCTCGATGGAACTCCGATGCCACCAAGAGAGAGGAGGAGAGGTTCTCCCCCTTGTGCTTCCTCCTCCATGGCCTCCCCTGGATGGGGAGAGGTTCCCCCTCTGGTCCTTGGCCTTCATGGTGATGATGGCCCCTTCGGGATCCTCCTCCATGCCCTCCGGTGATGAGGGCCCCCTCCGGCAGGGTGCCAAAGAGGGCCTAGATTGATTTCTCGTGGCTACAGAGGCTTGCACCGGCGGAACTTCCGCTCTCGGTTATTTTCTGGAGGTTTATGTATTTATAGGAATTTTTGGCGTCGGTCTCACGTCAAGGAGGTGCCCGAGTCGTCCACAAGGCAGGCCCATGCGCCTGGGGGGGGGGGGCATGGGCGCGCCCCCACCCTTGTGGACGCCCAGCGACTCTTCTGGCCCAACTCTTTTACTCCGGGGTCTTCTTTTGGTCCATAAAAAATCGTCAAAAATTGGCACGTCAATTGGACTCCGGTTGATATTCCTTTTCTGTAAAACTCAAAACAAGAAAAAAACAGAAACCGGTACTGGGCTCTAGGTTAATAGGTTAGTCCCAAAAATCATATAAAATAGCATATAAATGCACATAAAACATCCAAGGTTGATAATATAATAGCATGAATACTTCATAAATTATAGATACGCTGGAGACGTATCAATTCACATGCTCTTATATTCCATATTCACATGACTGCATACATGTAGGGGGAGCCTATGCATGTTACATGTCCTTCCAAAGCTTTACTTATTATTCTTCATATCTTTATCTAAAGCTTGGATGTATGTTGTCATCAATTACCAAAAGGGGGGAGATTGAAAGCACAAGTGCTCCTTGGGTGATTTTGGAAATTAATGTCAACATATCTATTGTTGGACTAATATTTTCATCTAGTATATTTCAGATGAGTTCAATAGTGGATTGGCTTGGACAAGAGGATGTGGAACCCCTTCAAGATGCTAAGGACAAAGATTGGAAAAAGCTCAAGACTCTTTATTTTCATTTTAGTGATCCAAGATCACATTGAGTCCATAGGAAAGCTAATACTATTAAAAGGGTATGAGGTGTTGCTTAATGGCTTGCTTGCTGAAAGTGCTTAGTGATATGCTCCAAAGCCCTCAACAACTTTCTCATTTCCACATATGTCCCAAACCTAAGGTCAAACTCGGCCCCATCGATTTGATTTATTTGGCGCCACCGAGTTCACTTGACATAGCCACTGCTAGAAACCCTAATCAATTCGATCTCACCGATAGGATCTCAGTCTCACCAAGATGGGCTTGCAAACTCTCTGTTGCCTGCTGCAACTATTTCGGTCTCACCGAGATATGCAGTCGGGCCCACCGAGTTTGCTTGACAACCTCTCCATTTTGCTTATTACCAAAATCGGTCTCGCCGAGTTTGTGTAATCGTCCAAACCGAGTTGAGGTTTTACCCTAACCCTAGCACATTGGTCTCATCGAGTTGATCATATCGGTCCCACCGAAAACTCTAACGTTCACATTTTGAACCATATCGGTCTGACTGAGTTTCTCGATTCGGTCCCACCGAGTTTGGTAAATTGTGTGTAACGGTTAGATTTTTGTGGAGGCTATATATACCCCTCCACCCATCATTCATTCGTGGAGAGAGCCATCAGAACGTGCCTACACTTCCAGCATTCATTTTCTGAGAGAGAACCACCTACTCATGTGTTGAGACCAATATATTCCAATCCAACCACAAGAATCTTGATCTCTAGCCTTCCTCAAGCTGCTTTCCACTCAAATCATATTTCCACCATATCCAAATCTATGAGAGAGAGTTGAGTGTTGGGGAGACTATCATTTGAAGCACAAGAGCTAGGAGTTCATCATCGACACACCATGTATTACCTTTTGGAGAGTGGTGTCTCCTAGATTGGTTAGGTGTCACTTGGGAGACTCTGTCAAGATTGTGGAGTTGAACCAAGGAGTTTGTACGGGCAAGGAGATCGCCCACTTCGTGAAGATCTACCCAAGTGAGGCAAGTCCATCGTGGGCGATGGCCATGGTGGGGTAGACAAGGTTGCTTCTTCGTGGACCCTTCGTGGGTGGAGCCCTCCGTGGACTCGCGGCTGGATGCTGCAGTCTAGCCACGGGAGCAGAGGTCGAGGTCGTCTCCCCCGGCAAGATCTTCATGACTCACGGATGGGGCGAGGTCGCCTGCGCCTGTAGCGCGGAGGGGGCCCTCGCCATCCATTTTGAGTATGACAGCGCCTCCACACTATTCTTCAAGGTCTTCGACGAGGAAGTCCGTCGCCTGGAGTGCTGCCCCGGAGAAGACCGTCAGCAGGCTGAGTGAGTGGGCGCAGTGCTGGCCGTGGGTCCTGCCGGTGGCTCCTCCAGCAGCAGCAACGACTCCTAGGAGTCGAGCGAGTCTCCGGAGTCGAGCGACGACAATGACGTGCCCCCGAGCTCCCGCCGTGCCCGAAGTGCCGCAGTGGTCTCTACTTGGTGCTGATGGTGATCTGGATAGGGTTGGCGCCGGCCTCACGTGGCCCACTGTTGATGATGTCGTCGGCGGTGGTGCCCGTAGTCGGGGCTTCCTGAGGTCGTTCTTATTTTGTTCCCTGCAAGGAATCGAAACGAACCCCGAGGGGGTATGTAAAGAACCTGTAATGCTTTTGTTCCATTGCTTATTACTCTTAACATGAGATTATGGCTACGTGTCTCACTTAGGCATTACTCCCCCTTTTCATTCTTGCGATAGCTTTAGCGCTCTACGCCACCAGGTCCCAGTCCCCAAGGAGGCTCCAGCCGTCGCTGGTATGCCAGGTCCCGATGCCATGGTCAAGGCTAGGAGGTGAGCAGCCCGAGGTCCGGTAAGAGCTCCGGCACGATGCTCAGGAGGTCCCCCTTGGCGTGCAAGCAGCTCCCTGGAGATCGAAAAGGAAGGCAGCTCTGCCGGAGTGAGTTTACGAGAGCGGTGGGCTTCATACAGAGAGATTCACTTTGTTTGGCATGGGAGACTTATCTTGTGGAAACTTAGTGGTGATCCCTTGCTCAATGCCCGGCTTGTGTTTCTGTGGTGGTACTACTAGGCAGGGATGCGTCGGTCACCCCTTTCCCCGCTCATCTGTATGCTCTATGTCCTCGGGTCCCGATCCTTGAGCGAGGCTCAGCCGCTGCTGTTCTGCCAGGTCACGATGCCATGGTCAAGGCCAGGGGGTGAGGGCTGGAGAGTCAGTAAGAACTCCTGAGGCGTGATGCTCAGGAGTCCCCCCTTTAACGCGCAAGCAAATCGCATAGAAAAAGGGGCAGCAGGCGAGGCCGCCTGTAGTTGAGCTCTGGAGATTCCTGCGGTTTAGTTCGAGAGAAGAGCATGACTCATAATCGCGCCGCTGCCCTGCCACTGTCCTTTCCATAAGAAGATGGAGACATTGAGGATGCTCACACGTCTCCATCGTATCTATAATTTTTGATTGTTCCATGCCAATATTCTACAACTTTCATATACTTTTGGCAACTTTTTATACTATTTTTGGGACTAACATATTGATCCAGTGCCCAGTGCCAGTTCCTGTTTGTTGCATGTTTTTTGTTTCACAGAATATCCATATCAAACGGAGTCCAAACGGAACAAAAACTGACGGAGCTTTTTTTGGAATATATGTGATTTTTGGGAAGTGAAATCAACGCGAGACGATGCTCAAGGGGCCCACGAGCCAAGGGGCGTGCCCCAGGGGGGCAGGCGCGCCCCTGACCCTCGTGGCCACCTCGTAAGGCGGTTGATGCCCTTCTTTCGCCGCAAGAAAGCTAATATCCGGATAGAGATCGTGTTAAAATTTCAGCACAATCGGAGTTACGGATCTCCAGGAATATATAAAACGGTGAAGGGGTAGAATCTGAGAACGCAGAAACAGAGAGAGACAGAGAGACAGATCCAATCTCGGAGGGGCTCTCGCCCCTCCCATGCCATGGAGGCCATGGACCGGAGGGGAAACCCTTCTCCCATCTAGGGAGAAGGTCAAGGAAGAATAAGAAGGAAGGGGCCTCTCTCCCCCTCGCTTCCGGTGGCACCGGAGTGCCACCGGGGGCCATCATCATCACCGCAATCTTCACCAACAACTTCATTGCCATCATCACCAACTCTTCCCCCCTCTATGCAGCGGTGTAACCTCTCTCTTACCCGCTGTAATCTCTACTTAAACATGGTGCTCAACGCTATATATTATTTCCCAATGATGTATGGCTATCCTATGATGTTTGAGTAGATCCGTTTTGTCCTATGGGCTATTTGATGATCAAGATTAGTTTGAGTTGCATGTTTTATTATTGGTGCTGTCCTATGGTGCTCTCCGTGTCACGCAAGCGTGAGGCATCCCCGCTGTAGGGTGTTGCAATACGTTCATGATTCGCTTAGAGTGGGTTGCGTAAGTGACTGAAACACAAACCCGAGTAAGGGGGTTATAGCGTATGGGATAAAGAGGACTTGATGCTTTAATGCTATGGTTGGGTTTTACCTTAATGATCTTTAGTAGTTGCGGATTCTTTCTAGAGTTTCAATCATAAGTGCATATGATCCAAGTAGAGAAAGTATGTTAGCTTATGCCTCTCCCTCATATAAAACTGTGATAATGATTACCGGTCTAGTTATCGATTGCCTAGGGACAAATAACTTTCTCATAACAACAAGCTCTCTACTAAATCTAATTTAGTTGTGCATTTATCTAAACAGCCCCTACTTTTTATTTACGTAACCTTTATTATCTTGCAAACCTATCCAACAACACCTACAAAGTACTTCTAGTTTCATACTTGTTCTAGGTAAAGCGAACGTCAAGCGTGCGTAGAGTTGTATCGGTGGTCGATAGAACTTGAGGGAATACTTGTTCTGCCTTTAGCTCCTCGTTGGGTTCGACACTCTTATTTATCGAAAACTATTGCGATCCCCTATACTTGTGGGTTATCAAGACATTTTCTGGCGCCGTTGCCGGGGAGCAATAGCGTGGGGTGAATATTCTCGTGTGTGTGTGTGTGTTTGCTTTATCTCTAAGTAATTTTTATTTGTTGTTCTTAGTTGTTCTCTATCTTTAGTTATGGATATGGAACACGAAATACCAAAAAAATTAGGTGTACCTGCTACTCATGGAGATGGGAACCTCCTAAAACCCTCGATGCTCAATAGGTGAAAAATATTATGTACCACTTTGATAATCCTGAGAAAACCTCATTCAATCTGGTAATGGGAGTAACGTTGGATCAACATGAATACTTTAGGGATTATCGCTTGACACAAAAAGGGAAACTATTATGGGATCAAATTTATATATTGTATTGGTATGCTAGGCAACTATGCTTGAGATATGATTATACTTGTTGCTCTAGGATGAAGGCTCCACACCTTCCCTTTTCATGTGAATTTAATAATAATGAAACCTTAGCTTCTTATGCTAATGGTATATATGATTACTATGATGTGGAACAAATAGAAGAATTTGTTGCTTTTAAGGGTGGTTATGAAATTGAATCTTTGTTTGAAAAGTATGAATCTTTTGATGATGATGTTTATAGGCCTTTAAATTTAGCTATTCTAAAATATTGCTATAATAATTATGAATATAATTCCTATATTAATGCGCTTATTACGAAAGTCTCCGCTGTGCAAGAAGAGACTAATATTTTGCAGGAATCTATGGAAGAAGAAATTGACGAAACTGTGAGCTCACTGGATGAAAAAGATGAGGAGGAGAGCGAAGAACAAAAGGAGGAAGAGCGGATTGATCACCCGTGCCCACCTTCTAATGAGAGTAACTCTTCAACTCATACATTGTTTAATTCCCTTTCATGCTTACCGAAGGATGAATACTACGATAATTGCTATGATCCCGTTGATTATTTTGAAATATCCCTTTTTGATGATGCTTGCTATGCTTGTGGCCAAGATGCCAATATGAATTATGCTTATGGAGATGAACTTGCTATAGTTCCTTATGTTAAACATGAAATTGTTGCTATTGCACCCACGCATGATAGTCCTATTATCTTTTTGAATTCTCCCGATTACACTATATCGGAGAAGTTTGCACTTATTAAGGATTATATTGATGGGTTGCCTTTTACCGTTACACATGATGATTTTGATGAATATAATATGCATGTGCTTGCTGCTCCTACTTGCAATTATTATGAGAGAGGAACTATATCTCCACCTCTCTATGTTTCCAATATGATAAAATTGCAAGAAACTGCTTATGCTATGCATTGGCCTTTACTATGTGTGCATGAATTGTTCTTTTATGACATGCCGATGCATAGGAAGAGAGTTAGACTTCGTAGTTACATGACATATGTTGCTTTGTGCTCACTACTAAATTACAAATCATTGTTAATTAAAATTGGCTTTGATATACCTTGGAATCGGGGTGGATTCATTACTTGAGCACTATATGCCTAGCTTAATGGCTTTAAAGAAAGCGCTGCCAGGGAGACAACCCGGAAGTTTTAGAGATTCATATATTTCTGTTGAGTGCTTTCATATAGTTTAAAAACAACAAAAATAAAGAGGGGAACCCAAAACTTTTTCAAAAAGGAAAGTGAAAGTGAGAAAGACAAGCATTGTTGAAGTGGGAGAGCTCCTTGAACTTTGTTCATGCTCACGGCAACTTTGTGAATCTTGATTACAGAAAATTTTCAACAAAAATAATTATCCCCATGTACAATTCCATTGTATTATAAAAATAATGTGCCAAGGTTTTCCTTTAGGATGTTTTACATGCTTGTTGGCTTGTACGGTGCAGGACAGAAACTTTGTCTGTAGTGCGCGATTTTACATTTTTAGATGGAATGTCAAATTGTTCTGATTCTTTTTTAAATGTATTTATATACAAATTTTTTATTTTTCCTAATTTTGGCAGATTTTTTCAAGTATCAGAAGTATAGTAAATGTTCAGATTATTACAGACTATTCTGTTTTAGACAGATTCTGTTTTTGATGCATAGTTTGCTTGTTTTGATGAAACTATCGATTTATATCAGTGGATTAAGCCATGGAAAATTTATATTACAGTATACACAATGCAAAAACAAAATATGAATTGGTTTTCAACAGTACTTAGAGTAGTGATTTGCTTTATTATACTAACGGATCTTACCGAGTTTTCTGTTGAAGTTTTGTGTGGATGAAGTGTTCGATGATCGAAAATGTCTCGATGTGAGAAGAAGGAAGAGAGGCAAGAGCTCAAGCTTGGGGATGCTCGAGGCAACCCAAGTAAATATTCAAGGAGACTCAAGCGTCTAAGCTTGGGGATGCCCCGGAAGGCATCCCCTCTTTCTTCAACAAGTGTCGGTATGTTTTCGGATTCGTTTCGTTCAGGCGATATGTGCAATCTTGGAGCGTCTTTTGCATTTAGTTTTCATTTTTATTTTATGCACCATGCTGGTATGAGATAGTCCTTGGTTGATTTATAGAATTCTCCATGCACTTCACTTATATCTTTTGAGTATGGCTTTATAGAATGCTTCATGTGCTTCACTTATATCATTTGAAGTTTGGATTGCCTGTTTCTCTTCACTTAGACAACCGCCATTTGTAGAATGCTCTTTTGCTTCACTTATATTTGTTAGAGCGTGGGCATATCTTTTGTAGAAAGAAATAAACTCTCTTGCTTCACTTATATCCATTTAGAGAGATGACAGGAACTGGTCATTCACATGGTTAGTCATAAAATCCTACATAAAACTTGTAGATCACTGAATATGATATGTTTGGTTCCTTGCAATAGTTTTGCGATATAAAGATGGTGATATTAGAGTCATGCTAGTGGGTAGTTGTGGATTGTAGAATTACTTGTGTTGAGGTTTGTGATTCCCGCAGCATGCACGTATGGTGAACCGTTATGTAACGAAGTCGGAGCATGATTTATTTATTGATTGTCTTCCTTATGAGTGGCGGCCGGGGACGAGCGATGGTCTTTTCCTACCAATCTATCCCCCTAGGAGCATGCCCGTAGTACTTTGTTTCGATAGCTAATAGACTTTTGCAATAAGTATGTGAGTTCTTTCTGACTAATGTTGAGTCCATGGATTATACGCACTCTCACCCTTCCACCGTTGCTAGCCTCTCTAGTATCGCGCAACTTTCGCCGGTACCATAAACCCACCATATACCTTCCTCAAAACAGCCACCATACCTACCTATCATGGCATTTCCATAGCCATTCCGAGATATATTGCCATGCAACTTCCATCATCGTCATATACATGACTTGAGCATTTATTGTCATATTGCTTTGCATGATCGTAAGATAGCTAGCATGATGTTTTCATGGCTTGTCTGTTTTTTTATGTCATTGCTATGTAGATCATTGCACATCCCGGTACACTGCCGGAGGCATTCATATAGAGTCATATCTTTGTTCTAGTATTGAGTTGTAATATCGAGTTGTAAGTAAATAAAAGTGTGATGATCATCATTGTTAGAGCATTGCCCCAGTGAGGAAAGGATGATGGAGACTATGATTCCCCCACAAGTCGGGATGACACTCCGGACGAAAAAATAAAAAAATAAAAAAAATTATTAAAAAAAGGAGAGGAAGGCCAAAAAAAGAGAAGGCCCAAAAAATGAGAGAAAAAGAGAGAAGGGGCAATGTTACTACCCTTTTACCACACTTTTGCTTCAAAGTAGCACCATGTTCTTCATATAGAGAGTCTCTTGAGTTATCACTTTCATATACTAGTGGGAATTTTCATTATAGAACTTGGCTTGTATATTCCGACGATGGGCTTCCTCAAATGCCCGAGGTCTTCATGAGCAAGCAAGTTGGATGCACACCCACTTAGTTTCAGTTTGAGCTTTCATACACTTATAGCTCTAGTGCTTCCGTTGCAAGGCAATCCCTACTCACTCACATTGATATCTATTGATGGGCATCTCCATATCCCGTTGATATGCCTAGTTGATGTGAGACTATCTTCTCCTTTTTGTCTTCTCCATAACCACCATTCTATTCCACCTATAGTGTTATATCCATGGCTTATGCTCATGTATTGAGTGAAAGTTGAAAATGTTTGAGAACGTCAAAAGTATGAAACAATTGCTTGGCTTGTCATCAGGGTTGTGCATGATGTGAATATTTTGTGTGGTGAAGATGGAGCATAGCCAGACTACATGATTTTGTAGGGATAACTTTCTTTGGCCATGTTATTTTGAAAAGACATGATTGCTTTATTACTGGGCTTGAAGTATTATTGTTTTTATGTCAAATGATAGACTATTGCTTTGAATCACTCGTATCTTAATATTCATGCCATGATTAGATATGTGATCAAGATTATGCTAGGTAGCATTCCACATCAAAAATTATCTTTTTTATCATTTACCTACTCGAGGACGAGCATGAATTAAGCTTCGGGATGCTGATACGTCTCTGTCGTATCTATAATTTTTGATTGTTCCATGCCAATATTCTACAATTTTCATATACTTTTCGTAACTTTTTATACTATTCTTGGGACTAACATATTGATCAAGTGCCCAGTGCCAGTTCCTGTTTGTTGGATGTTTTTTGTTTCACAGAATATCCATACCAAACAGAGTCCAAACGGAAGAAAAACTAACGGAGATTTTTTTGGAATATATGTGATTTTTGGGAAGTGAAATCAACGCGAGATGATGCTCGAGGGGCCCACGAGGCAGGGGGCGTGCCCCTGACCCTCATGGCCACCCCGTAAGGCGGTTGATTCCCTTCTATCGCCGCAAGAAAGCTAATATCCGAATAGAGATCGTGTTAAAATTTCAGCCCAATTGGAGTTACGGATCTCCGGAAATATATAAAACGGTGAAGGGGTAGAATCTGAGAACGCAGAAACAGAGAGAGACATAGAGACAGATCCAATCTCGGAAGGGCTCTCACCCCTCCCACGCCATGGAGGCCATGGACCAGAGGGGAAACCCTTCTCCCATCTAGGGATAAGGTCAAGGAATACGAAGAAGGAGGGGGCCTCTCCCCCCTCGCTTCCGGTGGCACCGGAGTGCCACCGGGGACCATCATCATCACCGCAATCTTCACCAACAATTTCACCGCCATCATCACCAAATCTTCCCCCCCCTCTATGCAGCGGTGTAACTGAAGGAAATATGCCCTAGAGGCAATAATAAAGTTATTATTTATTTCCTTGTATCATGATAAATGTTTATTATTCATGCTAGAATTGTATTAACCGGAAACATAATACATGTGTGAATACATAGACAAACAGAGTGTCACTAGTATGCCTCTACTTGACTAGCTCGTTGATCAAAGATGGTTATGTTTCCTAACCATAGACATGAGTTGTTATTTGGTTAACGGGATCACATCATTAGGAGAATGATGTGATTGACTTGACCCATTCCATTAGCTTAGCACTTGATCATTTAGTTTGTTGCTATTGCTTTCTTCATAACTTATATATGTTCCTATGACTATGAGATTATGCAACTCCCGTTTACCGGAGGAACACTTTGTGTGCTACCAAATGTCACAACGTAACTGGGTGATTATAAAGGTGCTCTACAGGTGTCTCCGAAGGTATTTGTTGGGTTGGCGTATTTCGAGATTAGGATTTGTCACTCCGATTGTCGGAGAGGTATCTCTGGGCCCTCTTGGTAATGCACATCACTCAAGCCTTGCAAGCATTGCAACTAATAAGTTAGTTGCGGGATGATGTATTACGGAACGAGTAAAGAGACTTGCCAGTAACGAGATTAAACTAGGTATTGAGATACCGACGATCGAATCTCGGGCAAGTAACATACCAATGACAAAGGGAACAAAGTATATTGTTATTTGGTCTGACCGATAAAGATCTTCGTAGAATATGTAGGAGCCAATATGAGCATCCAGTTTCCGCTATTGGTTATTGACCGAAGATGTGTCTCGGTCATGTCTACATAGTTCTCGAACCCATAGGGTCCGCACGCTTAAAGTTCGGTGACGATCGTAATTAGGGTTTTTGTGTTTTGATGTACCGAAGGTTGTTCGGTGTCCCGGATGTGATCACGGACATGACGAGGAGTCTCGAAATGGTCGAGACATAAAGATTGATATATTGGAAGCCTATATTTGGATATCAGAAACGTTCCGGGTGAAATCGGGATTTTAACGGAGTACCGGGGGGTTACGGGAACCCCCCCCCCCCCCCGGGGGGTTATTGGGCCTACATGGGCCCTAAGGGAGAAGAGGAGGGCCGGCCAGGGCAGGCCGCGCGCCCCCTCCCCCCTAGTCCGAATAGGACAAGGAAGGGGGCGCCCCCCTTTCCTCTTTCTCCCTTCCCCCTTCCTTTTCCAACAAGGCAAGAGGGGGAGTCCTACTCCCGGTGGGAGTAGGACTCCTCCAGGTGCACCCCTTGGGCCGGCCGCACCTCCCCCTCTCCCTCCTTTATATACGGGGGCAAGGGGGCACCCCATGACACACAAGTTGATCTTCGTGATCGTTCTTAGCCGTGTGCGGTGCCCCCTTCCACCATATTCCACCTCGGTCATATCGTAGAGATGCTTAGGCGAAGCCCTGCGCCGGTAGAACATCATCACTGTCATCACGCCGTCGTGCTAACGAAACTCTCCCTCAACACTTTGCTGGATCGGAGCTCGAGGGACGTCACCGAGTTGAACGTGTGCAGAACTCGGAGGTGTTGTACGTTCGGTACTTGGATCGGTCGGATCGGGAAGACGTACGACTACTTCCTCTACCTTGTGTCAACGCTTCCGTTGCCGGTCTACGAGGGTATGTAGACAACACTCTCCCCTCTCGTTGCTATGCATCACCATGATCTTGCGTGTGCATAGGAAATTTTTTGAAATTACTATGTTCCCCAACAGTGGCATCCGAGCCTAGGTTTTATGCGTTGATGTTATGCACGAGTAGAACACAAGTGAGTTGTGGGCAGTCATACTGCTTACCAGCATGTCATACTTTGGTTCGGTGGTATTGTTGGATGAAGCAGCCTGGACCGACATTACGCGTACGCTTATGCGAGACTGGTCTACCGACGTGCTTTGCACACAGGTGGCTGGCGGGTGTCAGTTTCTCCAACTTTAGTTGAACCAAGTGTGGCTACGCCCGGTCCTTGTGAAGGTTAAAACAGCAAGAACTTGACAAACTATCATTGTGGTTTTGATGCGTAGGTAAGAACGGTTCTTTCTAAGCCCGTAGCAGCCACGGAAAACTTGCAACAACAAAGTAGAGGATGTCTAACTTGTTTTTGCAGGGCATGTTGTGATGTGATATGGTCAAGACATGATGCTAAATTTTATTGTATGAGATGATCATGTTTTTTAATCGAGTTATCGGCAACTAGCAGGAGCCATATGGTTGTCGCTTTATTGTATGCAATACAATCGCGCTGTGATGCTTTACTTTATCACTAAGCGGTAGCAATAGTCGTGGAAGCATAATATTGGCGAGACGACAACGATGCTATGATGGAGATCAAGGTGTCGCGCCGGTGACGATGGTGATCATGACGGTATTTTGGAGATGGATATCACAAGTACAAGATGATGATGGCCATATCATATCACTTATATTGATTGCATGTGATGTTTATCTTTTATGCATCTTATCTTGCTTTGATTGACAGTAGCATTATAAGATGATCCCTCACTAAATTATCAAAGTATAAGTGTTCTCCCTGAGTATGCACCGTTGCCAAAGTTCTTCGTGCTGAGACACCACGTGATGATCGGGTGTGATAGGCTCTATGTTCAAATACAACGGGTGCAAAACAGTTGCACACGCGGAATACTCAGGTTAAACTTGACGAGCCTAGCATATAACAGATATGGCCTCGGAACACGGAGACCAAAAGGTCAACCGTGAATCATATAGTAGATATGATCAACATATTGATGTTCACCATTGATACTACTCCATCTCACATGATGATCGGACATGGTTTAGTTGATTTGGATCATGTGATCACTTAGAGGATTAGAGGGATATCTTTCTAAGTGGGAGTTCTTAAGAATATGATTAATTGAACTTAAATTTATCATGAACTTAGTACCTGATAGTATCTTGCTTGTCTATGTTTGATTGTAGATAGATGGCTCGTGCTGTTGTTCCATTGAATTTTAATGCGTTCCTTGAGAAAGCAAAGTTGAAAGATGATGGTAGCAATTACACGGATTGGGTCCGTAACTTGAGGATTATCCTCATTGCTGCACAGAAGAATTACGTCCTGGAAGCACCGCTAAGTGCCAAGCCTGCTGCAGGAGCAACACCAGATGTTATGAACGTCTGGCAGAGCAAAGCTGATGACTACTCGATAGTTCAGTGTGCCATGCTTTACGGCTTAGAACCGGGTCTTCAACGACGTTTTGAACGTCATGGAGCATATGAGATGTTCCAGGAGTTGAAGTTAATATTTCAAGCAAATGCCCGGATTGAGAGATATGAAGTCTCCAATAAGTTCTATAGCTGCAAGATGGAGGAGAATAGTTCTGTCAGTGAACATATACTCAAAATGTCTGGGTATCATAATCACTTGACTCAACTGGGGTTAATCTTCCTGTTGATAGTGTCATTGACAGAGTTCTTCAATCACTGCCACCAAGCTACAAAAGCTTCGTGATGAACTATAATATGCAAGGGATGAATAAGACTATTCCTGAGCTCTTCGCGATGCTAAAAGCCGCGGAGGTAGAAATCAAGAAGGAGCATCAAGTGTTGATGGTCAATAAGACCACCAGTTTCAAGAAAAAGGGCAAAGGGAAGAAGAAAGGGAACTTCAAGAAGAACAGCAAACAAGTTGCTGCTCAGGAGAAGAAACCCAAGTCTGGACCTAAGCCTGAGACTGAGTGCTTCTACTGCAAGCAGACTGGTCACTGGAAGCGGAACTGCCCCAAGTATTTGGCGGATAAGAAGGATGGCAAAGTGAACAAAGGTATATGTGATATACATGTTATTGATGTGTACCTTACTAATGCTCGCAGTAGCACCTGGGTATTTGATACTGGTTCTGTTGCTAACATTTGCAACTCGAAACAGGGGCTATGGATTAAGCGAAGATTGGCTAAGGACGAGGTGACGATGCGCGTGGGAAATGGTTCCAAAGTCGATGTGATCGCGGTCGGCACGCTACCTCTACATCTACCTTCGGGATTAGTATTAGACCTAAATAATTGTTATTTGGTGCCAGCGTTGAGCATGAACATTATATCTGGATCTTGTTTGATGCGAGACGGTTATTCATTTAAATCAGAGAATAATGGTTGTTCTATTTATATGAGTAATATCTTTTATGGTCATGCACCCTTGAAGAGTGGTCTATTTTTTATGAATCTCGATAGTAGTGATACACATATTCATAATGTTGAAATCAAAAGATGCAGAGTTGATAATGATAGTGCAACTTATTTGTGGCACTGCCGTTTAGGTCATATCGGTGTAAAGCGCATGAAGAAACTCCATACTGATGGACTTTTGGAACCACTTGATTATGAATCACTTGGTACTTGCGAACCATGCCTCATGGGTAAGATGACTAAAACACCGTTCTCCGGTAATATGGAGAGAGCAACGGATTTGTTGGAAATCATACATACAGATGTATGTGGTCCAATGAATGTTGAGGCTCGTGGCGGATATCGTTATTTTCTCACCTTCACAGATGATTTAAGCAGATATGGGTATATCTACTTAATGAAACATAAGTCTGAAACATTTGAAAAGTTCAAAGAATTTCAGAGTGAAGTTGAAAATCATCGTAACAAGAAAATAAAGTTTCTACGATCTGATCGTGGAGGAGAATATTTGAGTTACGAGTTTGGTCTACATTTGAAACAATGCGGAATAGTTTCGCAACTCACGCCACCCGGAACACCACAGCGTAATGGTGTGTCCGAACGTCGTAATCGTACTTTATTAGATATGGTGCAATCTATGATGTCTCTTACTGATTTACCACTATCGTTTTGGGGTTATGCTTTAGAGACGGCTGCATTCACGTTAAATAGGACACCATCGAAATCCATTGAGACGACGCCTTATGGACTGTGGTTTGGCAAGAAACCAAAGTTGTCATTTCTGAAAGTTTGGGGCTGCGATGCTTATGTGAAAAAGCTTCAACCTGATAAGCTCGAACCCAAATCGGAGAAATGTGTCTTCATAGGATACCCAAAGGAGACTGTTGGGTACACCTTCTATCACAGATCCGAAGGCAAGACTTTTGTTGCTAAATTCGGAGTTTTTCTAGAGAAGGAGTTTCTCTCGAAAGAAGTGAGTGGGAGAAAAGTAGAACTTGATGAGGTAACTGTACCTGCTCCCTTATTGGAAAGTAGTACATCACAGAAACCGGTTTCTGTGACACCTACACCAATTAGTGAGGAAGCTAATGATAATGATCATGAAACTTCAGATCAAGTTACTACCGAACCTCGTAGATCAACCAGAGTAAGATCCGCACCAGAGTGGTACGGTAATCCTGTTCTGGAAGTCATGCTACTAGATCATGATGAACCTACGAACTATGAAGAAGCGATGGTGAGCCCAGATTCCGCAAAATGGCTAGAAGCCATGAAATCTGAGATGGGATCCATGTATGAGAACAAAGTGTGGACTTTGGTTGACTTGCCCGTTGATCGGCAAGCAATTGAGAATAAATGGATCTTCAAGAAGAAGACTGACGCTGACGGTAATGTTACTGTCTACAAAGCTCGACTTGTTGCGAAAGGTTTTCAACAAGTTCAAGGGATTGACTACGATGAGACCTTCTCACCCGTAGTGATGCTTAAGTCTGTCCGAATCATGTTAGCAATTGCCGCATTTTATGATTATGAAATTTGGCAAATGGATGTCAAAACTGCATTCCTGAATGGATTTCTGGAAGAAGAGTTGTATATGATGCAACCAGAAGGTTTTGTCGATCCAAAGGGAGCTAACAAAGTGTGCAAGCTCCAGCGATCCATTTATGGACTGGTGCAAGCCTCTCGGAGTTGGAATAAACGCTTTGATAGTGTGATCAAAGCATTTGGTTTTATACAGACTTTTGGAGAAGCCTGTATTTACAAGAAAGTGAGTGGGAGCTCTGTAGCATTTCTGATATTATATGTGGATGACATATTATTGATTGGAAATAATATAGAATTTCTGGATAGCATAAAGGGATACTTGAATAAGAGTTTTTCAATGAAAGACCTCGGTGAAGCTGCTTACCTATTGGGCATTAAGATCTATAGAGATAGATCAAGACGCTTAATTGGACTTTCACAAAGCACATACCTTGACAAAGTTTTGAAGAAGTTCAAAATGGATCAAGCAAAGAAAGGGTTCTTGCATGTGTTACAAGGTGTGAAGTTGAGTAAGACTCAATGTCCGACCACTGCAGAAGATAGAGAGAAAATGAAAGATGTTCCCTATGCTTCAGCCATAGGCTCTATCATGTATGCAATGCTGTGTACCAGACCTGATGTGTGCCTTGCTATAAGTCTAGCAGGGAGGTACCAAAGTAATCCAAGAGTGGATCACTGGACAACGGTCAAGAACATCCTGAAGTACCTGAAAAAAACTAAGGATATGTTTCTCGTATATGGAGGTGACAAAGGGCTCATCGTAAATGGTTACGTTGATGCAAGCATTGACACTGATCCGTACGATTCTAAATCGCAAACGGGATACGTGTTTACATTAAATGGTGGAGCTGTCAGTTGGTGCAGTTCTAAACAAAGCGTCGTGGCGGGATCTACATGTGAAGCGGAGTACATAGCTGCTTCGGAAGCAGCAAATGAAGGAGTCTGGGTGAAGGAGTTCATATCCGATCTAGGTGTCATACCTAGTGCATCGGGTCCAATGAAAATCTTTTGTGACAATACTGGTGCAATTGCCTTGGCAAAGGAATCCAGATTTCACAAGAGAACCAAGCACATCAAGAGACGCTTCAATTCCATTCGGGATTTAGTCCAAGTGGGAGACATAGAAATTTGCAAGATACATACGGATCTGAATGTTGCAGACCCGCTGACTAAGCCTCTTCCACGAGCAAAACATTATCAGCACCAAGGCTCCATGGGTGTTAGAATCATTACTATGTAATCTAGATTATTGACTCTAGTGCAAGTGGGAGACTGAAGGAAATATGCCCTAGAGGCAATAATAAAGTTATTATTTATTTCCTTGTATCATGATAAATGTTTATTATTCATGCTAGAATTGTATTAACCGGAAACATAATACATGTGTGAATACATAGACAAACAGAGTGTCACTAGTATGCCTCTACTTGACTAGCTCGTTGATCAAAGATGGTTATGTTTCCTAACCATAGACATGTGTTGTTATTTGGTTAACGGGATCACATCATTATGAGAATGATGTGATTGACTTGACCCATTCCATTAGCTTAGCACTTGATCGTTTAGTTTGTTGCTATTGCTTTCTTCATAACTTATATATGTTCCTATGCCTATGAGATTATGCAACTCCCGTTTACCGGAGGAACACTTTGTGTGCTACCAAATGTCACAACGTAACTGGGTGATTATAAAGGTGCTCTACAGGTGTCTCCGAAGGTATTTGTTGGGTTGGCGTATTTCGAGATTAGGATTTGTCACTCCGATTGTCGGAGAGGTATCTCTGGGCCCTCTCGGTAATGCACATCACTCAAGTCTTGCAAGCATTGCAACTAATAAGTTAGTTGCGGGATGATGTATTATAGAACGAGTAAAGAGACTTGCCAGTAACGAGATTAAACTAGGTATTGAGATACCGATGACCGAATCTCGGGCAAGTAACATACCGATGACAAAGGGAACAAAGTATATTGTTATTTGGTCTGACCGATAAAGATCTTCGTTGAATATGTAGGAGCCAATATGAGCATCCAGTTTCTGCTATTGGTTATTGACCGGAGACGTGTCTCGGTCATGTCTACATAGTTCTCGAACCCGTAGGGTCCGCACGCTTAAAGTTCGGTGACGATCGTAATTAGGATTTTTGTGTTTTGATGTACCGGAGGTTGTTAGGTGTCCCGGATGTGATCACGGACATGATGAGGAGTCTCGAAATGGTTGAGACATAAAGATTGATATATTGGAAGCCTATATTTGGATATCGGAAACGTTCCGGGTGAAATCGGGATTTTACCGGAGTACCGGGGGGGTTACCGGAACTCCCCCGGGGGTTAATGGGCCTACATGGGCCCTAAGGGAGAAGAGGAGGGCCGGCCAGGGCAGGCCGCGCGCCCCCTCCCCCCTAGTCCGAATAGGACAAGGAAGGGGGGGGCTTTCCTCTTTCTCCCTTCCCCCTTCCTTTTCCAACAAGGCAAGAGGACTCCTCCAGGCGCACCCCTTGGGCCGGCCGCACCTCCCCCTCTCCCTCCTTTATATATGGGGGCAAGGGGGCACCCCATGACACACAAGTTGATCTTTGTGATCGTTCTTAGCCATGTGCGGTGCCCCCTTCCACCATATTCCACCTCGGTCATATCATAGCGGTGCTTAGGCGAAGCCCTGCGTCGGTAGAACACCATCACCGTCATCACGCCGTCGTGCTGACGAAACTCTCCCTCAAGACTTTGCTGGATCGGAGCTCGAGGGACGTCACCGAGTTGAACGTGTGCAGAACTCGGAGGTGCCATATGTTCGGTACTTGGATCGGTCGGATCGGGAAGACGTACGACTACTTCCTCTACATTGTGTCAGCGCTTCCGTTGCTAGTCTACGAGGGTACGTAGACAACACTCTCCCCTCTCGTTGCTATGCATCACCATGATCTTGCGTGTGCATAGGATTTTTTTTGAAATTACTACGTTCCCCAACAGTAACCTCTCTCTTACCCGCTGTAATCTCTACTTAAACATGGTGCTTAACTCTATATATTATTTCCCAATGATGTATGGCTATCCTATGATGTTTGAGTAGATCCGTTTTGTCCTATGGGCTATTTGATGATCAAGATTGGTTTGAGTTGCATGTTTTATTATTGGTGCTGTCCTATGGTGCTATCCGTGTCGCGCAAGCATGAGGGATCCCCGATGTAGGGCGTTGCAATACGTTCATGATTCGCTTATAGTGGGTTGTGTGAGTGACTGAAACACAAACCCGAGTAAGGGGGTTATGGCGTATGGGATAAAGAGGACTTGATGCTTTAATGCTATGGTTGGGTTTTACCTTAATGGTCTTTAGTAGTTGCGGATGCTTGATAGAGTTCCAATCGTAATTGCATATGATCCAAGTAGAGAAAGTATATTAGCTTATGCCTCTCCCTCATATAAAACTGCAATAATGATTACCGGTCTAGTTATCGATTGCCTAAGGACAAATAACTTTCTCGTAACAACAAGCTCTCTACTAAATCTAATTTAGTTGTGTCTTTATCTAAACAGCCCCTACTTTTTATTTACGTAACCTTTATTATCTTGCAAACCTATCCAACAACACCTACAAAGTACTTCTAGTTTCATACTTGTTCTTGGTAAAGCGAACGTCAAGCATGCGTAGAGTTGTATCGGTGGTCGATAGAACTTGAGGGAATATTTGTTCTGCCTTTAGCTCATCATTGGGTTTGACACTCTTACTTATCGAAAACTGTTGCGATCCCCTATACTTGTGGGTTATCATGATCTGGCGAGGTGACGTGCGCGGAGCGGGCCGCGAGCTAGAGCTCGATCGGATAGGTTTGTCAGCGTTGCAGGGACGGACCTGAGCACAAGCGCTGTGCCAGCATGTGTAGCCCCCATTGCGGGATGAGTAGGAGGCCGGTCAGCAACGCGGGAGGCCGTAAAGGGCAACATGTAAACATGTGACAATTATAAAGTATTTCATGGGAGGAGGCAAGCTAGCTTGGATAAATGCATGAACGATACACGCCTTAGGGATGGACCCACGCGGACTGGGGATGATGCAGCCCGAGGTGCGCCCCCAACAAATTTTAAAGGCGCAAAAGGATACACGTTGTAGGGACAGGTCCGTGCGACTTGGGGATAATGCTACCCGAGGGGGGCCCCAATTGAATGAATCGTAAAGAGTCACCAGATGGTAGCTGGAACTATGTCGATATTTCCCTGGAGAGGGAGGGATGATATAGCACAGCGATGGTAGGTATTTCCCTCAGTTATGAAACCAAGGTATCGAACCAGTAGGAGAACCAAGCAACACAACGTAACCAGCACCTGCACACAAATAACAACACCTCACAACCCGACGTGCTAAAGGGGTTGTCAATCCCTTCCGGGGTACGGCGCCTCAAGATAGGCAAACGGACGTGAGGTAAATTATAGTAGATTGATAGATTGAACGCCAAATAAAATAAATAAAAATAAAAAAGCAGCAAGGTTTTTTTGTATTTTTTAGTTTAATAGATCTGGAAAAAATGCAAAGGAAAAGTAGATCGCAAGGAAAATATATGAGAAAGAAGACCCGGGGGTCGTAGGTTTCACTAGTGGCTTATCTCGAGAAAAATATCATATGGTGGGTAAACAAATTACTGTTGGGCAATTGATAGAACTTCAAATAATTATGACGATATCCAGGCAATGATCATTACATAGGCATCACGTCCAAGATTTGTAGACCAACTCCTGCCTGCATCTACTACTATTACTCCACACATCGACCACTATCCAGCATGCATCTAGTGTATTAAGTTCATGGAAAAACGGAGTAATGCAATAAGAATGATGACATGATGTAGACAAGATCTGTTTATCTATGTGGCGGTAGATATAGATCTCGTCTTTTTATCCTTAGTAGCAACAATACATGCGTGTCGGTTCTATTTCTGTCACTGGGATCGGGCGCCGTAAGATCGAACCCACTACCGGGCACCTCTTCCCATTGCAAGATAAATAGATCAAGTTGGCCAAACAAAACCCAAATATCGGAGAAGAACTACGAGGCTATAAGAGATTATGCATATAAGATATCAAACAAACTCAAATAACTTTCATGGATATAAAAGGATATGACGGATCATAAACTCGAAGTTCATCAGATCCCAACAAACACACCACAAAAGAGTTACATCATATGGATCTCAAAGAGAACATTCTATTGAGAATTCAGTGAGAGAGAGAAAGCCATATAGCTACTAACTACGGACCCGAAGGTCTACAAAGAACTACTCACGCATCATCGGAGAGGCACCAATGGAGGTGGTGAACCCCATCCGAGATGGTGTCTAGATTGGATCTGGTGGTTCTGGACTCTGCGGCGGCTGGACGAATATTTCGTCGATGCCTCTAGGGTTTCTGGAATATTGTGGTATTTATAGAGCAAAGAAGCGGTCCAGGGGGCACCCGAGGTGGGCATAACCCACCAGGGCGCGCCTGGGCCTCTTGGCGTGCCCTAGTGGGTTGTGCCCCCCTCGGGGCACCCCCAGGTGCAACCAGGGTCCATTGCCTTTCTTCTGGCCCATAAAAATCATCATAAAGTTTCGTGGCATTTGGACTCCGTTTGATATTGATTTTCTGTGATGTAAAAAACATGAAAAAACAGCAACTGGCACTTGGCACTATGTCAATAGGTTAGTACCAAAAAATGATATAAAAATGACTATAAAATGATTATAAAACATCCAAGATTGATAATAAAATAGCATGGAACAATAAAAAATTATAGATACATTGGAGACGTATCAGCATCCCCAAGCTTAACTCCTACTCGTCCTCGAGTAGGTAAGTGATAAAAACAAAAAATTTGATGTGGAGTGCTGTTCATCAAGTCATATCATATTCTTTTCTTTATAGCATGGACATTTGGACTTTTATGTGATTCAAAGCAATAGTCTAGTTTTGACATAATAATTTAGATACTCAAGCATATCAACAAGCAACCATGTCTTTCAAAATATCAATGCTAAAATAAGTTATCCCTAGCCCATCATGCTCAAACATTGATCCATTCATGAAACACACTCGAATATTAACTACACTCAATACTTGAGAACGATCATATTGCCTCCTAGTTGATGCTTTTATGAGAGAAGATGGAGACTCAAATTTCAAAAATTAAAATTGCATAAAGTAAAAGAAAGGCCCTTTCGTAGAGGGAAGTAGGGATTTGTAGAGGTGCCAGAGCTCAAAGCGAAAAATTAGAGATAAAAACATTTTGGGAGGTGTATCCATCCCACCAACGAAAATGACTTAGAGTTCCCAACACTTTCCATGCTAGATATGCCATAGGCGGTTCCCAAACAGAAAATAAAGTTTATTCCTTTTTCCACCATAACTTTCACTTTCCATGGCTATCCGTATCCACGGGTGCCCTCCATACCAACACTTTCGAAGGAATTTACTATTTGACAACATAAAGTAAATTCATTTGTTTCATTTCGGGACTAGGCATCCCTAATACCTTTGCCTTACTCTCGTGCAATGACAAGTGAATAAACACTCATCTTGAGAATAACACATCTAGCATGGAAAATTTTAGCCACCCCTCACCGCTCCGCGAGCGAAACAAACACACAAAACAGAAGTTTATTTTGAAAATTAGAGACGGCACATGCAAATTTTCTTAGAACGGCAAAAGAATACCGCATATAGGTAGATATAGTGGACTCATGTGGCAAAACTGGGTTAAAGGTTTTTGGATGCACACGTAGAGGTCATACTTAGTGCAAAATGAAGGCTAGCAAAAAGATTGAGAAGCGACCAACCAAGAAACGAATAATCTCATAAGCAAGCATTAAGCGTAATTAACACCGAATAATGCACCACAAGTAGGATATAATTTTCATTGCATGATTATTTACTTTCGTGCATGCATAGGGAATCACAAACCTTAACACCAATATTCCTACTAAAGCATAGTTACTCATCAAGATGACTCACATATCACATCATCATATCTCAAAAATATTACTAAGAATCAAGTTTATTTTGTCCAATGATCTTCATGACATTTTATTTTTCTTTATCTTTCTTGGATATCTATCACTTTGGCACTAATTTTCATGTGTTTCTTTTCATAAGCTTGAACAAATATAAGTGAAGATCATGAGCATAACAATTTTTCTTTCTCTCAAAATAATTTAAGTGAAGCAAGTGAGAATTTCTTCAAATTTTTTACTAAGATAAAGAAAAATATTACTATGAATCAAGTTTATTTTGTCCAATGATCTTCATGAAATTTTCTTTATCTTTATCTTTCTTGGATATCTATCGCTTTGGCACTAATTTTCATGTGTTGATTTTCATAAGCTCGAACAAATATAAGTGAAGATCATGAGCATAACAAATTTTATTTCTCTCAAAATAATTTAAGTGAAGCAAGTGAGAATTTATTCAAATTTTTTACTAACTCTCAAACAAATCTAAGTGAAGCAAGAGAGTATTTCTTCAAAAATAACCAAGCACACTGTGCTCAAAAAGATATAAGTGAGGCACTAGAGCAAGTCCTATCTCATAAAAGATTTAAGTGAAGCATAGAGAGCAATTGTAACAAGTCATGATATAATTTTGGCTCTCTCAAATAGGTGTGTCCAGCAAGGATTAATGACTTAAAACACAAAATAAAACAAGAAAAGACACATATCATACAAGACGCTCCAAGCAAAACACATATCATGTGACGAATAAAAATATAGTCTCGAGTAAAATACCGATAGTTGTTGGAAGAAAGCGGGGATGCCACTCGGGGGCATACCCAAGCTTAGGCTCTTACATCCTTCCTTCATCCATCGTAAGATAACCTAAAACTTGAAAACTTCAATCACACAAAACTCAACAAAAACCTTTGTGAGATCTATTAGTATAAGAATAATAAACAACTACTATAAGTGTTGTATCAAACCAATTCATATTTTGTTTTTGTATTATATCTACTGTATTCCAACTTTTCTATGGTAAAATACCATCAAAGAAAACCATAGAGCCATCAAAATAAGCACACAACACAAAGAAAATAGAATCTGTCAAAACAGAACAGTCTGTAGCAATCTGACTATTTCAAATACTTCTGTAGCTCCAAAAATTCTGAAAAATTAGGACGACCTGAGAAATTTGTATATTGATCTACTGCAAGTGGAATAGGTATTTTATCGCTCTCTGGTAAAAAATTAAAATTAATTTCTTAAGTGTAAACTTTTCTATTTGCAGCAAGATCAAACAACTATTGCCCAAGAAGATCCTAAAGGCTTCACTTGGCACAAACACTAATTGAAACATAAAAAACACAATCGTAACAATAGCATAATTGTGCTAACACACAAAAACAGGAAGCAAAAATCAAAAATAAATTTTATTCATTGGGTTGCCTCCCAACAAGCGCTATAGTTTTACGCCCTTAGCCATGCATAAAGCAAGGATCTAAGTTTTGTCATCTTTGTCCAAATCTTCAATCAAACACTTAGAATCCCTTAAAGATTTAGCATAAAGATTTTCAATAACAAGACTCCTAGGAATAAATTCAAAGATTTCATTCTTGCAAAAAGGATCTCTTATCACTTCAACAAGATCAGGGTGAATACTAATCATCTTAAGATCTACTTTATTGCTATCACTAGAAGTTCCACCCTTGTTCCTAGATCTCCTACTCTTTACAGGAGTTTCCTCAATAATTTTAGCGGTAGTAAAAGCCGTGCTTATATTACTAAAGATTTCTTCCAATTTATCGATTCGAGATGGACTTTCTTCTATTCTTTCATGGATTAAAGTACCCCTCTCTTTTAACAGCTTAAATATATCGCCCGCTTTTGACCCAAGATTAGTAGCAAAAGTATGCATCTTTTTATGTATAATTTCCATATGATCTTCGGTGAGAACTTTCTTTTCAATAGTATCTAGTCTTTCCATAACATGCTCAAGAGTCAAAATTGCTTCATTAACCATAAGAGGTGGTGAGCCCACTAAATTTCCCATAGCATTAAGAGCATCAAAAGGAGGACTCATTAAGAAATTTCCACCGGTAATCGTATCAAGGACGAATCTGTACCAAGTGGTGATGCCAACATAAAAACAACGCAGAAACACAATGGTAGATTTCTTACGGATAGATCTATTATGAGCATTGCAAATTCTATACCAAGCATCTTTTAAACTTTCTCCTCCCCTTTGTTTCAAGTTGAGAACCTCATTCTCGGGAGTGCAAGCAATAGAGGAGGAATTATCCATAACAACAAACAAGATCTCACACACAAAAACAGATCCGGCAAGAAAACGACGAACGAAAAAAGAGAGGCGAATAAAACGGCAAATTTTGTGAAGTGAGGGAGAGGAAAACGAGAGGCAAATGGCAAATAATGTAAATTGCAAGGAGATGAGATTTGTGATTAGGAACCTGGTTATGTTGAAGATCCTCCCCGGCAACGGCGCCAGAAATTCTCCTTGATGGTAGCTGGAACTACGTCGGTATTTCCCTGGAGAGGGAGGGGTGATGTAGCACAGCGACGGTAGGTATTTCCCTCAGTTATGAAACCAAGGTATCGAACCAGTAGGAGAACCAAGCAACACAACGTAAGCAGCACCTGCACACAAATAACAACACCTCGCAACCCGACGTGTTAAAGGGGTTGTCAATCCCTTCCGAGGTACGACGCCTCAAGATAGGCAAACAAACGTGAGGTAAATTGTAGTAGATTGATAGATCGAACACCAAATAAAATAAATAAAGATAAAAACGCAGCAAGGTATTTTTGTATTTTTTTTGGTTTAATAGATCTGAATAAAAATGCAAAGGAAAAGTAGATCGCAAGGAAAATATATGAGAAAGAAGATCCGGGGGTCGTAGGTTTCACTAGTGTCTTCTCTCGAGAAAAATAACAAATCATGGGTAAACAAATTACTGTTGGGAAATTGATAGAAGTTCAAATAATTATGACAATATCCAGGCAATGATCATTACATAGTCATCACATCCAAGATTAGTAGACCGACTCCTGCCTGCATCTACTACTATTACTCCACACATCGACCGCTATCTAGCATGCATCCAGTGTATTAAGTTCATGGAAAAACGGAGTAATGCAATAAGAACGATGACGTGATGTAGACAAGATCCATTTATCTATATGGCGGTAGATATAGATCTCATCTTTTTATCCTTAGTAGCAATGATACATACGTGTCGGTTCCCTTTCTGTCACTGGGATCAAGCACCATAAGATCGAACCCACTACCAGGCACCTCTTCCCATTGCGAGATAAATAGATCAAGTTGGCCAAACAAAACCCAAATATCGGAGAAGAAATATAAGTCTATAAGAGATCATGCATATAAGAGATCAAAGAAACTCAAATAACTTTCATGGATATAAAAAGATATGAATGATCATATACTCGAAGTTCATTAGTTCCCAACAAACACACCGCAAAAAGAGTTACATCATATGGATCTCCAAGAGACCATTGTATTGAGAATTCAGCGAGAGAGAGAAAGCCATCTAGCTACTAACTACGGACCCGAAGGTCTACAAAGAACTACTCACGCATCATCGGAGAGGCACCAATGGATGTGGTGAACCCCATCCGAGATGGTGTCTAGATTGGATCTGGTGGTTTTGGACTCTGCGGCGGATGGATGAATATTTCGTCGATGCCTCTAGGGTGTAACACCACGGATGTAACTTTCCAGATTTGTAAATCCAACTCTTGCCATTTTTGGCCATGTGACATGATTTTCCCTTCGTGGTTGGGTTTTTTCTTCGTTTTGCATCTTGTTCTTGTCATGCATTTCATATCATGTCATCATGTGCATCTCATTTGCATTCGTGTTTGTCTCATGCATCTGAGCATTTCCCCCGTTGTCCGTTTTGCAATCCGACGCTCTCTCGTGCCTCGTTGCACCCCTTTAATCTTGTTTCGTGAGTGGGAGAAAAATGTTCTCGTAATGGGCCGAGATTTGTCGATTGGCCTTGGTACATCACCGGTAGGCCGCCCGTCAAATTTTGTTCCATTTGGAGGTCGTTTGATGCCCCAACGGTTAACCGGGTAACCGCAAAAGCCTCTTTGGTGTTGCAGCCCAACACCCCTCCAAACATCCCAATAACCGATATAACCCCCTCCATACTCTCTGTCGTTGGATCATGATCGTGTGGGCGAAAACCGCACATCATTTGGACTCTCCTAGGTCCCTCTACCTAGATATTTGATCACCCCTCCCAAAATTCCGCACATGAAACCCTAGCATTTCCCCTCTCCGCCGCCAGACACACCTCCTCCACCGACGGACATGTCCGCTTACCGCCCCGAGCCAACCGCGCGTCGCCACCTGTACCGCGGAGCCGCCTGCCGCCGCGGCCCGGCGAGCCTGAGGCGGGCCCGCCCGGCCCAGCCCGTTCCGCCGCCGCCGCCTCCCGCGCCCTCGCGTCGGCGCCCGAACCCGCTCCTCCATCGACGTGCGCCACCGAATCCGTCGCCTATCCTCGCCGGCCCGAGCAGAAGCTCGCCGTCGTCCGTTGCCGCGCCCGCGCCGACCCCGTCGCCGGACACCGCCGCCCTCGTCGGATCTCGCTGTCGACGGCGTCCTCCTCCGACGCCTCATCGCCGGCGCGCCGCCCCTCGTCGTCGTTGACCTTCTATGGCGAGCTCGCGCCTCTGCCTCGAGAACTGTGCCACCTTAAAACCCAAGATCTGGTTTTCGGAGGGTAAAATTCTTCCAAGTGCTGGAGCTCCCTATAATTTTTATGTCCTATTCATCATGCTATATCTCGACGACCGTGACTCGGATTCATGCATATGATATGTCTAAATGTTTGTCTCGTTAAGCTCTTCATGTTAGTGGCATTTGCATGCATGTTACTATCCATTTAGATGCCATTATCGTAGTTGCAAGAGTGCTATAAAATGTTGTCTGCTGGAATTTAACAGAACTTGATGAATTGTCATTTTCGTTTCGTTTTGTGTGTGCACCCTATGAGCATGATGTCTACATGTTTTCTAAGCTCCAACATGCCATCTTTACAGGGGTGCAAGTATTGTATTTTTGTGATCTTTATGGTGACTAGAACAAGCATGCAAAGTAGGCTTCATATTGTTGTTGTTTTCAGACACTTAGTAGTTTTGCTAAGTCATTTTCCTGATATATTTTGATGCTATGTAAACTTGTTGCTACCATGAGATCCATGCATATTTTGAGATAGTTCAGTAAAAATGTTTTGTAGATGCGGTATTGCTGTATCCATCCATGCCTCGGGTTGCAATTATGGAGAAATCTATAATGCCATTTCCTTGCTCTACTTTTGCTAGATATTGTTCCTGGCAGATTGTTAACATGTTAATCAATATTGCCATGTGTTTTGCTAGTGATGAATGTACCCAATGAGCTTGATCTTGCCATGATTAGCTTCTTGGATATGTTTACTTCATGTTGGTCACCTTGTAATGCCATGAAATGTCTTGTCGTGAGTGAATTGAGCTTGCAAATTTGCTATCGTGAATCTGTTTATGCCATGCTCTGTTTTTCTTCCCAAGTCTGAAATTGTTAACATAACTTGCCATGTTTGCATGTGTGCTACATCAATTTCCATGCCTTTTTTGGGTTATGACCAGTACGAGAGTTTTGTTCTATGTGTTTAGGACTAGCATGACATGCCTTTTTTGCCATGATAGGTTCCTGTAACATTTTTGCTTGCTCTAAACATTGCTTCCTGATGTCGTTTTTGACATGCTTAGTATTTATCGAAGTCTGTGAAGCTGATATCATTTGCATTTTTGCCATGCTATTTTGAGCTTGTTCTAGTGAGAACTAGCAGGAGCTTAGTGTTCATGATTTGTAGATCTTCATGTGTAATTTATGCTCATATGCTTTGTTGCTATGTTGGAGTGCAGTAGCTTAGTTTCTTGTTGCATTCTAAGTGCTATCATGCTGTTAATCGCAGATTTGCATCATCCTTGTATTGCTTGTCATTTGCAAACCGTGCATCCGTTTCCGGTGATCCTTATATCGATTTTGACCGAAATCATCGCATCTTTCCAGCGCCATACTTGTTTTTACAAGTTTATGCCTTGATTATCTTTTCCCTTCCGGAGCACCCATATGCATTGCATATCATATCTTGCATATCATGCGATGTATTGCATCAAGTTGCTTGTGCATTGCACCATGATTGATTGTTGTTCCATTGCTTCTGTTCTTGCTTTGAGTAGAGCCGGGAGATGAGTATGTGGACGAGGAATCGGTTGAGTACTCTAACGAGGATCAAGCTTTCGACAACTCAGAGAACTTTGCAGGCAAGACAACCATACCCTCGATATCACTTCTATCTTTGCTTGCTAGTTGTTCGTTCTATCGCTATGTCACGCTACATACCACTTGTTTATCATGCCTCCCATATTGCCATGTCAATCTTCTAACCCACCTTCCTAGCAAACTGTTGTTTGGCTATGTTACCGCTTTCGCTCAGCCCCTCTTATAGCGTTGTTAGTTGCAGGTGAAGTTGAAGTTTGTTCCATGTTGGAACATGGATATGTTGGGATATCACAATATCTCTTATTTTAATTAATGCATCTATATACTTGGTAAAGGGTGGAAGGCTCGGCCTTTTGCCTGGTGTTTTGTTCCACTCTTGCCGCCCTAGTTTCCGTCATACCGGTGTTATGCTCCTTGATTTTGTGTTCCTTACCCGGTTGGGGTTATGGGACCCCCTTGACAGTTCGCCTTGAATAAAACTCCTCCAGCAAGGCCCAACCTTGGTTTTACATTTTCCTAACAACCTAAGCATTTTTCCCTTGGGTTCTGCAGACCCGAGGGTCATCTTTATTTTACCCCCCCCCCCGGGCTAGTGCTCCTCTAAGTGTTGGTCCGAACTGGGCGATGTCCGGCGCCCCCTGGGCAACCAGGGTCTATGCCAACCCAACGTCTTGCCCATCCGGTGTGCCCTGAGAATGAGATATGTGCAGCTCCTATCGGGATTTGTTGGCACATTCGGGCGGCTTTGTTGGTCTTGTTTTAACTTTGTCGAAATGTCTTGTAACCGGGATTCCGAGACTGATCGGGTCTTTTTGGGAGAAGGAATATCCTTCGTTGATCGTGAGAGCTTGTAATGGGCTAAGTTGGGACACCCCTACAGTGTATAAACTTTCGAGAGTCGTGCCCGCGGTTATGTGGCAGATGGGAATTTGTTAATATCCAGTTGTAGAGAACTTGACACTTGACTTAATTAAAATGAGTCAACCGCATGTGTAGCCGTGATGGTCTCTTTTTGGCGGAGTCTGGGAAGTGAACATGATTTG
This sequence comes from Triticum aestivum, assembly GCF_018294505.1. Taxonomy (NCBI): domain Eukaryota; kingdom Viridiplantae; phylum Streptophyta; class Magnoliopsida; order Poales; family Poaceae; genus Triticum; species Triticum aestivum. Next base: position 512,147,642 of record NC_057800.1, on the reverse strand, counting down.
AGTTATGTTTGAACATAAGTAGTTTCAGGATCACTTCTAGCTTCACGATCGTTGCGTAGCTTCTCATCTTACTCTTGTTTGCGTATGTTAGCCACCATATTTGCTTAGCGCTTGCTGCAGCTCCACCTCATTACCTTATCCTACCCATAAGCTTAAATAGTCTTGATCTCGCGGGTGTGAGATTGCTGAGTCCTCGTGACTCATGGATACTTCCAAACAGTTGTAGGTGCCGATGATACCAGTGCAGGTGATGCTACCGAACTCAAGTGGGAGTTCGACGAGGACCTTGGTCGTTACTATGTGTCATTTCCCGATGATTAGTAGAGGAGCCCAGTTGGGACGATCGGGGATCTAGCATTTGGGGTTTATCTTCTTTTCATTTGGTTGTCCGTAGTCGGACTATGAGTGTATTTTGGATGATGTATGAATTATTTATGTATTGTGTGACATGGCGAGTGTAAGCCAACTCTATTTATCCATGTCTTATTCATTACATGGGATGTTTGTGAAGATGACCCTTCTTGTGACAAAACCACTATGCGGTTATGCCTCTAAGTCGTGCCTTGACATGTGGGAGCTATGGTCGCATCGTGGGCGTTACAAGTTGGTAATCAGAGCCATCCCTGACTTAGGAGCCCCCTGCTTGATCGAATCGTTGATGTTATTGAGTCTAGAACAAAAATGTTGAGTCTTAGGATTATATATATCGGAGAGTAGGATTCTTTTTACTCCTCAGTCCCTTCGTCGCTCTGGTGAGGCCTCCTGACGTAGATGTTTTGACTTTCCTCTGCTCAAATTTCATGAAAAAAAATTAGGATCACATGGGTATCTTGGAATCGTTCTAATATTCTTGTGACGAGAACATTGTTCTTGGTGCCTCCTGACATTTAGGGGTTGTGGCAGTGTCCCGGGGAGTTGAGCTCTGAGGTGTTGTCGTCACAATTTTATCGTTGCTGTTCTGGAATACATGAGTACGCCGACATCGAAAATCTCTTTTATGCAGTTGTTGGTGAGATAACCTCGACGCCACCAGTACTGGGGCGGGAGTTCGGGAGTATTGCCATAACTCGTATAACAGATGCTTTTCAAAGGTTGAGGTACATGATTTCCGAAGGTTTCTGCTACCTCTTGAGCACTGTGTTGGTTTTTCCTTGAAGAGGAAAGGGTGATGCAGTAAAGCAGCGTAAGTATTTCCATTAGTTTTTGAGAGCCAAGGCATCAATCCAGTAGGAGACCACGCGCGAGTCACCTCGTACCTACACAAACAAATAAGAACCTCGCAACCAACGCGATAAAGGGGTTGTCAATCCCTTCAAGGTCACTTGCAAGAGTGAGATCTGATAGAGATAATAATAATAAGATAAATATTTTTGGTATTTTTATGATATAGATTGAAAGTAAAGATTGCAAAATAAAATAGATTGGAAACTTGTATGATGGAAAATAGACTCGGGGGCCATAGGTTTCACTAGTGGCTTCTCTCAAGATAGCATAAGTATTACAGTGGGTGAACAAATTACTGTCGAGCAATTGATAGAAAAGCGAATTATTATGAGAATATCTAGGCATGATCATGTATATAGGCATCATGTCCGTGACAAGTAGACCGACTCCTGCCTGCATCTACTACTATTACTCCACACATCGACCGCTATCCAGCATGCATCTAGAGTATTAAGTTCATAAGAACAGAGTAACGCCTTAAGCAAGATGACATGATGTAGAGGGATAAACTCATGAAATACGATATAAACCCCATCTTTTTATCCTCGATGGCAACAATACAATATGTGTCGTTTCCCCTACTGTCACTGGGATCGAGCACCGCAAGATTGAACCCAAAGCTAAGCACTTCTCCCATTGCAATAAAGATCAATCTAGTAGGCCAAACCAAACTGATAATTCGAAGATACTTGCAAAGATAAACCAATCATACATAAAAGAATTTAGAGAAGAATCAAATATTGTTCATAGATAATCTGGATCTTAAACCCACAATTCATCGGATCTCGACAAACACACCACAAAAGAAGATTACATCGAATAGATCTCCAAGAGAATCGAGGAGAACTTTGTATTGAGATCCAAAGAGAGAGAAGAAGCCATCTAGCTACCAGCTATGGACCCGAAGGTCTGAAGTAAACTACTCACACATCACCGGAGAGGCCATGGAGTTGATGTAGAGGACCTCCGTGATCAATGCCCCCTCTGGCGGAGCTCTAGAAAAGGCCCCAAGATGGGATCTCTCGGGTACGGAAGGTTGCGGCGGTGGAATTAGGTTTTTGTGATGCTCCTGGTGTTTGCGGGGTACGTGGACTTATATAGGAGGAAGAAGTAGGTCGGTGGAGCAACGAGGGGGCCACGAGGGTGGAGGGCGCGCCTAGGGGGTAGGCGCGCCCCCTGCCTCGTGGCCTCCTCGATTGTTTCTTTACGCCCACTCCAAGTCTCCTGGATCATGTTTGTTGAGAAAATCACGTTCCCGAAGGTTCCATTCCGTTTTGGACTCTGTTTGATATTCCTTTTCTGCGAAACACTAAAATAGGCAAAAAACAGCAATTTGGGATGGGCCTCCGGTTAATAGGTTAGTCCCAAAAATGATATAAAAGTGTAAAAAAGCCCATTAACATCCAAAACAGATAATATAATAGCATGGAGCAATCAAAAATTATAGATACGTTGGAGACGTATCAAGCATCCCCAAGCTTAATTCCTGCTCGTCCTCGAGTAGGTAAATGATAAAAAAAATTGATGTAGAATGCTTTCTAACATATTTCTCGATGTAATTTTTCTTTATTGTGGCATGGATGTTCAGATCCGAAAGATTCAAGATAAAAGTTTAATATTGACATAGAAATAATAATACTTCAAGTATACTAACTAAGAAATCATGTCTTCTCAAAATAACATGGCCAAAGAAAGTTATCCCTACAAAATCATATAGTCTGGCTATGCTCTATCTTCACCACACAAAATATTTAAATCATGCACAACCCCGATGACAAGCCAAGAAATTGTTTCATACTGTTGATGTTCTCAAACTTCTTCAATCTTCACGCAATATATGAGCGTGAGCCATGGATATAGCACTATTGTGGAATAGAATGGTGGTTGTGGAGAAGAAAAAAAAGGATAAGATAGTCTCACATCAACTAGGCGTATCAACGGGCTATGGAGATGCCCATCAATAGATATCAATGTGAGTGCGTAGGGATTGCCATGCAACGGATGCACTAGAGCTATAAGTGTATGAAAGCTCAACAAAAGAACTAAGTGGGTGTGCATCCAACTTGCTTGCTCATGAAGACCTAGGGCAATTTTGAGGAAGCCCAATCATTGGAATATACAAGCCAAGTTCTATAATGTAAAATTCCCACTAGTATATAAAAGTGATAACATAGGAGACTCTCTATCATGAAGATCATGATGCTACTTTGAAGCACAAGTGTGGAAAAAGGATAGTAACATTGTCCCTTCTCTCTTTTTCTCTCATTTTTTATTTGGGCCTTCTTTCTTTCTTTTTTCTTTTTGGCCTCTTTTTTCGTCCGGAGTCTCATCCCGGCTTGTGGGGGAATCATAGTCTCCATCATCCTTTCCTCACTGGGACAATGCTCTAATAATGATGATCATCACACTTTAATTTACTTACAACTCAAGAATTACAACTCAAAATACTTAGAACAAAATATGACTCTATGTGAATGCCTCTGGCGGTGTACCAGGATGTGCAATGATGCATGGGTGACATGTATGAAATTATGAACGGTGGCTTTGCCACAAATACGATGTCAACTACATGATCATGCAAGCAATATGACAATGATGAAGCATGTCATAATAATGGAACGGTGGAAAGTTGCATGGCACTATATCTCGTAATAGCTATGGAAATTCCATAATAGGTAGGTATGGTGGCTGTTTTGAGGAAGGTATATGGTGGGTTTATGGTACCAACGAAAGTTACGCGATACTAGAGAGGCTAGCAATGGTGGAAGGGTGAGAATGTGTATAATCCATGCACTCAACATTAGTCATAAAGAACTCACATACTTATTGCAAAAATCTATTAGTTATCAAAACAAAGTATTATGCGCATGCTCCTAGGGGGATAGGTTGGTAGGAAAAGACCATCGCTCGTCCCCGACCGCCACTCATAAGGAAGACAATCAATAAATAAATCATGCTCCGACTTCATCACATAACGGTTCACCATACGTGCATGCTACGGGAATCACAAAATTCAACACAAGTATTTCTCAAACTCCGAACTACTCAACTAGCATTACTCTAATATCACCATCTCCATATCTCAAAACAATTATCAAGTATCAAACTTCTCATAGTATTCAATGCACTTCTATGAAAGTTTTTATATTATTCCTAAAATCAAATTTCCATGTTGTTCTATAGGACTCTCAAAATAATATAAGTGAAGCATGAGAGATCAATTATTTCTATAAAATAAAACCACTGTCGTGCTCTAAAAGATATAAGTGAAGCACTAGAGCAAAAACTATATAACTCAAAAGATATAAGTGAAGCACATAGAGTATTCTAATAAATTTCAAATCATGTGAGTCTCTCTTGAAAGGTGTGTACATCAAGGATGATTGTGGTAAACTAAAAATCAAAGACTCAAATCATACAAGACACTCCAAGCAAAACACATATCATGTGGTGAATAAAAATATAGCTCCAAGTAAAGTTACCGATAGACGAAGACAAAAGAGGGGATGCCTTCCGGGACATCCCCAAGCTTAGGCTTTTTGGTGTCCTTGAATTTTACCTTGGGGTGCCATGGGCATACCCAAGCTTAGGCTCTTGCCACTCCTTGTTCCATAAGCCATCAAATCTTTACCCAAAACTTGAAAACTTCACAACACAAAACTCAAAATAGAAAATCTCGTGAGTTCCGTTAGCGAAAGAAAACAAAACACCACTTCAAGGTACTATAATGAACTCATTATTGATTTATATTGGTGTGAAACCTACTGTATTCCAACTTCTGTATGGTTTATAAACTCTTTTACTATCCATAGATTCATTAAAATAAGCAAACAACACACGAAAAACAAAATCTGTCAAAAACAGAACAGTCTATAGTAATCTGTAGCTAACGCACTTCTGGAACCCAAAAAATTCTAAAATAAATTTCTGGACATTAGCAATTTATATATTAATTATCTGCAAAAATAATTAACTAAATGGCACTTTCCAAATAAAAATGGCAGCAATTCTCATGAGCGCTAAAGTTTCTGTTTTTTACAGCAAGATCAAAAAGACTTTCCCCAAGTCTTCCTAAAGGTTCTACTTGGCACTAACACTAATTAAACACAAAAAAACACAACCAAAATAGAGGCTAGATAAATTATTTGTTACTAAACAGGAGCAAAAATCAAGGAATAAAAATAAAATTGGGTTGCCTCCCAACAAGCGCTATCGTTTAACGCCCCTAGCTAGGCATAAATGCGAAGATAGATCTAGGTATTGCCATCTTTGGTAGGCAATCCATAAGTGGCTCTCATAATAGATTAATATGGTAATTTAACTTTATTTCTAGGGAAGTGTTTCGTGCCTTTCCTTAATGGAAATTCCAATTTAATATTCCCTTCCTTCATATCAATAATTGCACCAATCGTTCTAAGGAAAGGTCTACCAAGAATAATAGGACATGAAGGATTGGAATCTATATCAAGAACAATGAAATCTTCAGGCACATAATTCCTATTTGCAACAATAAGAACATCATTAATCCTTCACATAGGTTTCTTAATGGTGGAATCCGCAAGATGCAAGTTTAAAGAATAATCATCAAAATCACGGAAACCTAGCAAATCACACAAAGTTTTTGGAATCGTGGAAACACAAGCACCCAAATCACACAAAGCAACACTCATGATCTTTAAAAAAAATTATAGTAGGTTCCCACTCATCATAAAGTTTTCTAGGGATAGAAACTTCCAACTCAAGTTTTTCATCATAAGATTGCGTCAAAGCATCAACGATATGTTTAGTAAAAGCTATATTTTGACTATAAGCATGAGGAGAATTTAGCACAGATTGCAACAAGGAAATACAATCTATCAAAGAGCAATTATCATAATTAAATTCCCCGAAATCCAAGATAGTGGGTTCATTGCTATTTAAAGCTTTAACCTCTTCAATCCCACTTTTAACAATTTTTGCATCAAGATCTAAAAACTCCGAATTTTTGGGACGCTATCTAACTAAAGTTGACTCATCTCCAGTCCCATTATTATCAAGATTCATATTGCAAAACAAAGATTTAATAGGGGACACATAAATAACTTTTAGATCTTCATCCTTATTATCATGAAAACTAGAAGAACACGCTTTCACAAAGCAATATTTCTTAGCACGCATCCTAGCGGTTCTTTCTTTGCACTCATCAATGGAAATTCTCATGGCTTTGAGAGACTCATTGATATCATGATTAGGTGGAATAGATCTAAGTTTCAAAGAATCAACATCAAGAGAAATTCTATCCACATTCCTAGCCAACTCATCAATCTTAAGCAATTTTTCTTCAATCAAAGCATTGAAACTCTTTTGCGAAGTAATAAACTCTTTAATACTAGATTCAAAACCAGAGGGCGTATTATTATAATTTCCATGGGAATTGTTGTAGGAATTACCATAATTATTAGAGGAATTACTAGGAAACGGCCTAGGATTAAAATTACCTCTATACGCGTTATTACCAAAATTGTTCCTACCAACAAAATTCACATCCATAGATTCATTATTATTCTCAATCAAAGTAGACAATTCTTTCATGACCTCCTATGTCATATCAAGGTTTTTCTCTGAACATGGCACGACTAGGCGGCCCTTGAAGTACAAGGTGCCATCATCAGCAATAGTGAAGGAGGGCTTGCCTTCTACGAGGTAGCGCTTAATCTTGTGGGCTTGAGAGTCATATCCCTGAATTCTCTTGATGGAGTCCAAGAGATCTGGTTCGACAGCCAGGGTATTGAGGGAACCCATGGAAACAACACGGAGGTTCATCTTGTGAAACTCCTTAGGAGGGGGAGCGAGGGCACCAGGAGGAACAATATGGAGGTTCAGCTTTCTGAATTCTTCAACAAGCGAGGGCTGAACTTTGTGAACCTGGAGGTGGTTGCAGTAAGACTTGCAGCTCAAGGCATCAAGCATTACATTAGCCTTGCCTGGGGTATAGGATATACCCACGTCAAAGTCTGCAATAGTCTCCATCCATCTTTGTTGACGGAGGTTCAGGTCTGGCTAAGTAAATAGATACTTCAGACTTTGGTGGTCGGTGAAGATCTCGCAACGATTACCGAGAAGGTAATGTCGCCACTGCTTCAAAGCATGAATGATAGCAGCAAGCTTGAGGTCATGAACTGGGTAGTTTTCTTCGTGAGGGCGCAGTTGACAAGAGGCATAAGCAATCACTCTGCGCTCTTGCATTAGGACACAACCCAGTCCTTGACGGGAAGTGTCGCAGTAAATGACGAAGTCCTTCGTAGTATCAGGTGGAGCAAGCACTGGGGCAGAAGTCAAGTTGTCTTTGAGCGCCTGGAAACTTTCCTGACACTTGTCTGTCCATTGGAACTTGACGCCCTTATGCAACAGGTTAGTTAGAGGCCTAGCGATCTTGGAGAAGTTCTCGATGAATCGACGATAATAGCTGGCGAGACCAAGAAAACTTCAGACTTGCTTGGCATTCTTTGGAGGAGTCCAATTGAGAATAGCCTGAACTCGTTCAAGGTTGACAGCAATACCATCCTTGGAGATAACATGCCCAAGATAGGTTACTTCGGGGAGCCAGAATTCACCCTTGGAATACTTAGCATACAGTTGATGCTCCCGTAGCTTTTCCAGCACAAGACGAAGATGTTCAGCACGTTCCTCCTTGTTCTTGGAAAATACAAGGATATCATCCAGATAAATCACGATGAACTTGTCGAGGTAATCCATGAATATATAGTTCATCAGACGAGAGAAGGTGGCGGGAGCATTCGTTAAGCCGAATGACATGACGGTGTACTCGTATGATCCATACCGAGTCACAAAGGCGGTCTTTGGGATATCCTCTTTACGAACACGGATCTGGTGGTAACCCAACCTCAAGTCGAGTTTGGAGAACACTGATGAACCAACCAGTTGATCATAAAGATCATTAATCCGAGGGAGTGATACTTGTTCTGAATAGTGGCTTGGTTAATAGGACGATAGTCTTGGACTAATCAGTTCGTCCCATCCTTCTTCTTAACAAAGAGAGAAGGTGCTCCCCAAGGAGAGCAGCTAGGGCGAATGAAACCTTTGCTAAGAGATTTGTGGATTTCCTCCTTAAGCTCAATGAGTTTTGTGGCAGCATCTTGTAGGGTCGTTTGGCTATAGGGGTGGTGCCTGGTTTCAAGTCGATGATGAATTCGACAGCTCTAGCAGGGGGAATCCCTATAAGTTCTTCAGGAAAGACGTCTTACATTTCGCGAACGACGGGAATGTTTTCAATGCTCTCGAGTGGTGCAGAGTTCAATGCATTCAAGGAATAAAGCCGTGCCTCAGCATTTTGAACCAGATGAGCCTGGTAAGTAACTATTTCATCGGAAGGGTGTAGCAGATGGACGGTCTTAGTGGCGCAAACTATAGAAGCAGTATGCGCTTTCAACCAATCCATCCCTAGAATGAGGTCAATGTTAGACGACTTCAGGATAATGGGAGAGGCATAGAATTCTAGCCCTTCGATTTCCACGGGGACGTTGATGCCAACCAATGAGGTTTTGTGATAGCTTGGCTTAATAGGGATGATAGATTACTCATATCAATAAGGAATTCCTTCTTTTCCGGGAGCCCATTCAGACAGAATTCCAAAGTTAAGCGTACTTAGCTTGGAGTAGTGTCAGGATGGGTGACCGACCGGGAAGTTGCTCCCGGGTGCGCACGAGTGAGGACAAAGTGCGCAGAAAGGACTAGTATTGATCTGTGGGGCCAGTCTAGATCTCGCCAGGAGTAACGACCACCGGCGGGTGTGTCCAAGGCGTTATAAGTTGGTATCAGAGCCGACCCTCGCGGTTACACGGATGTTTGCGGACAGGTGCGCGGTCATGTTGTTCATGACGTTTGTGACCCGTCGTGGCACCCGACATGGCACATGTACCGGACTGGATGCACAGACGTATGTGCCAAGAGGGAACGTTCCTGTGGCCTGACGAGGACGTCGGTTCCTCTGAGTGGGGGTGTATGTGATAGCCTGGCTTAATAGGGATCATAGATTACTCATATCAATAAGGAATTCCTTCTTTTCCGGGAGCCCATTCAGACAAAACTCCAAAGTTAAGCGTGCTTAGCTTGGAGTAGTGTCAGGATGGGTGACCGACCGGGAAGTTGCTCCCGGGTGCGCACGAGTGAGGACAAAGTGCGCAGAAAGGACTAGTATTGATCTGTGGGGCCAGTCTAGATCCCGCCAGGAGTAACGACCACCGGCTGGTGTGTTCGGGGCGTTACAGGTTTGACATTATCCCATGGTTTTTTTACCAATACCGAAGTGTTCATCTCCTCACATTTAACGTTGTGCTTGTATGCAAAATCTTCTGACATGAATGAATGCGATGCTCCTGAATGGAATAAAACAGATGCAGGTACTGAATTTACGAGGAGTGTACCCATCACAGTAGCAGGCTGGTCTTGAGATTCATTGAGATCAACGTGGTTGGCATGAACATGACCATAAGACCTGGCATTGGTGTTGCGGGGATGGGTTCTTCCACGGCCAGCCGCGGGAAGGGCCAGTTGATTCTGGTCCTGGTTGCATTCCCTAGCACGGTTTCCTGGTTGACCACACCTGAAGTACAGACCATTATTGGGAGCGGAGACAGGAGCTCGGGGTGGTGGAGCTGGAAGTCTTGACTGCCTAGTTGGTGGGGGAGGCAGACCCAGTGCAGCATAGGACTGCCTTGGAGCAGGTGCAGTTGGCTGGTACATGCTGTTGGGAATCCATATCCTACGCTTCTACGGGGACGGGCCCGAAGATGAGCCTGTGTCATGGTTGCGCCTATGAGACCTCTGGTGTTCCTGCAGACCAGTTTCGACATTGATGGCCTTGTTCACCAAGGTGGCGAAATCAGCAAAGTCATGCACTAGAAGTGCGAGCTTGATGTCAGCTTCAAGGCCATCACGGAACTTCTCCTGTCTACATGCATCAGTTGCAATGTCTTCTTCAGCATAGCGGGACAAGTCCAGAAACTCCTGCTGATAAGCTTCCACAATTTTGTTGCCTTGGGTGAGGTTGCGGAACTCGCACTTCTTCCGGTCCATGACTCCCTGAGGAATGAAGCGGGCACAGAAAGCAGCTTGGAAGTCTGGCCATGTGATGATTGTTCCAACCAGCAGCGTACGCCTGTGGCTGTCCCACCATTGAGTAGCGGGTCCTTTCAGGAAGAAAGAAGCAAAGGTGACATAGCTGGCAGGAGCTACATCAGCAGACTCCATCTCATAGGTGATGTCATGGAGCCAGTCATCAGCATCCAGAGGCTGAGTTGAGCTGCGATACACAGTTGGGTTGAGGCGCATGAAATCCTGCAGAGTCACTTGGGTTGGCTACTGGTTCATATTGGGGAGAGGAAACTGAGCCATAATATTCTCTATGAACCGGTGATTCAGCTCAAACTGTTGCATCATACCAGCCATGTACTCAGGCGGTGGTGGGGGATGGCCACCACGACCACGACCACCTGGTCTAACCATCCTGCTAATATATAACAGGGGTAGTTCAGCATTGAGAATTTGCAAGGACAAGAATCATTCATGATGAAACATTCATAATGAAAGGAACACGATAGATACTACATAGTAGTTGGCATATCTTACAAAAGAGATCATGCATGGAGTTCGGTACACAGAGTTCATTACATAGACTAAGAACATCATAGGCGGCACGCAAGCTCGCGGCCAATGCATCTAATACTAATAAGCAAGCCTACATCAATCCCAGGAGGAACTGTGGAGGTAGGTGTAGCCTGATAGTTGGTAGTGACGCGACGGGAAGTCCTCCACGTGTGCAGCTTCGGGTCTGCGGATGCTCTGGTGCGGAACCTGACGCACAGGTGGCAGAAGAGGACCAAGTGCGGGAGAGTAGCCTCCCACATCTGGCCAGCTGACACCCTGGGGCATCACGGTCCTGGCAGGGTAGATCACAGAACGCGACAGATCACTAGATCGGACAGAGGAGTGCAACAGCGTCAGAGCACGGTACAGGTGCTGACGGGTGGTGTACAACTCGTGGCGGAGAGCTCGATTAGCTCTATCCAACCCATCAACATGCAGAACTAGGTTCTGATGGTAGAAGGGCTCTCGGGTGACAGTGGAGTAGGCAGCAGTGTAGTACCCCTCCGCACCAACATCGGATGCGATAGCAATGTGCCTGAAAGGGAAGGTGTCCAACTCCTGATACTCTCCACGAAGACGTGTCAGAGCGGCATAAGCAGCATCATGGACCGCCATGTCGATAGTCACTCCAACACCATGAGCAGTGTGTAGCACGGTAGTGGAGTCATACTCCCAAGAGTAGAGGTGGACGATGGCACGGTACTGCTCCTGGTTAAAGTCCTGGTACTCCTCGTACACGGTGTACTCAGGGTGCCAACGATAACCCAGATAGGTCATCGTCTGAACCAACACAACAGGTGATCCTGAGGCACCAGTGGCCGTCGTGTGGCGCACAACCTGTCTCGTGGGTTCCATCTGAAAACTAAGAATAACTAGGGCTTATCCAACTTTGGGGTGAATGTGGTCGTGGGAACCTAATGTTAGAGTTAGTAAATTTGTTTGACTCGAGTAGAAGAGAGTTCAGAGTCCCAGAGTAAGGATCGAGGATTAAAAGATCCTAATACCACCCAAATGGCGACGTGGGCCCGTAAGACACACAACCATGTTAGTAAAAAGTTTTGTAATGTCTAGACTCGACTTCGGCCAAGGAGTGTGGAAGGGGGATTCCTACAGGCAGTCGGCTCTGATACAAACTTGTGATGCCCCTGATTCAATCGTACACTAATCCTACACGCAAACGTGTACGATCAAGATCAGGGACTCACGGGAAGATATCACAACACAACTCTACAAATAAAATAAGTCATACAAGCATCATATTACAAGCCAGGGGCCTCGAGGGCTCGAATACAAGAGCTCGATCATAGACGAGTCAGCAGAAGCAACAATATCTGAGTACAGACATAAGTTAAACAAGTTTTCCTTAAGAAGGCTAGCACAAACTGGGATACATATCGAAAGAGGCGCATGCCTCCTGCCTGGGATCCTCCTAAACTACTCCTAGTCATCGTCAGCGGCCTGCACATAGTAGTAGGCACCTCACTACAAAAAATACACTTCCGTGATGATACGTGTTTGTCACAGTAGGTCGCTTTTTTTGTCATGCATGTACATCCATGACAAATTTATGACAGAATCAAGATAATCATACCTGTGCTATCGTAGAAGTGTTCCATGACATTACCAAAATTATCATCACGGAAGTGTCCACTTCCACGACAATAAATCGTGCGTCACAGAAGTGCTTTCGTCAAGGGTGGCCGACACATGGCATCCACCGTAATGGAACGCCGTTAAGCTATCGGGTCGGGTTTTGGATCCGATAACCCGTTAACAGCCCCGACCAATGGGGATTTTCCACGTGTAAAATCATCATTGGCTAGAGGAAACACGTGTCGGCTCATCGTTGGGACAGATGTCATCCACTCACTGGACAAAAGGCGCCTATGATACGTCGACACATGGCACGGCCCAACAGTGGCCCATTCCTGTGAAAAGGCCGGCCCATTTGACTTGGTCAAAAGCTGGCGGGTCGGCCCATGGAAAGCCTGTTAACGTCATGTTCGCATATAGCCAATTTACAACCCGCTAACCCAAGGCCCATTACGCCCTATACGAATTAGGCCCAGTAGCGTCATCTGGGCCGTCCAATATGATTCCAGCCCGTTTTCACTTCTGGCCCATGTATAGCCCATGACGTCTTTCGGCCCATATGTGGCCCTTTATAACTCTTGGCCCATTAGCGGCCCGTGCTGAAACTGGCCTGTAATGAATAGTGTATTACTTTACACCCATTAACGGCCCGTGGTGAAACTGGCCCGTAATGAACAGTGTATCACTTTATACCCATTAACGGCCCGTTATTCCGTTGGGCCATTTCCAGCCCAAGTTAACTTTCGACCTTCTGAGGGCCCATTTATTCTTGGGCTCATTTGCAGCATTCGGTTACTTACGGCCCGTTACTGTCATTTTCTGTTTGTGGGCCAAATTCAGCCCATCGTTACAGTCAGCCCGTTTGTGGACCGTTAGTCTGTTGGGCCATTTTCATAGCATCACCAAATACGGCCTATTAACGGCCCATTATGGTCAGCCCATAAAACGTATAATTTCCATTAAAGGCCCATCTACGACCCATTGAAGGCCCGTACAAGACCCATAAATGAGTCGGCAGCCCATGGATCCTACGAGACGTACAAGGCCCATTGATCCTACGAGACGTAGAAGGCCCATGGATCCTACGAGACGTAGAAGGCCCATGGATCCGACGGCCCGTGAAGGGCCATGGTCGGGCGAATTGGCCCCCGTTTGAACGATATAGCATATTCAAAGAATTATCCTACTCAATACTATCACCTCTAAAAAGCCTACACTATTACAACAAAGAGATCAATGCATAGAAACCTACACTATACAATAAAGAAATTACATCCGATTATACCCATCGGGCATTATGGTTCGGCACAGATGATAATAAAGCATACAGAAACAGCAAATTACATACACCGGGCAAATACAGCTCATACATCATGGACGCGCATCAACTTATCTCCATTTGAACTATAATCTCTTCAGAAAATAGGATTGGCCGGATTCAGATAGCACAAATTTCAGTCTGCAAAATCTCCAATTCCTTCATGGTTACCTCAGTGTCTTGTTTCATTTTTTGGCTCCTGCATCTAATACCTGCATGTCCAGTCTCAACTTGTTGATTATATGTTGACAATCATGTACACGTTGTCTTGCCACCTCTAGTTGATGCTCGAGAACATTGGCACATTCCAATTTCAATCCATAATCATTTGGTAACGGCCATGCCGCACTACTCGCAGATCTTTGTGTTGATGTCACTTCATCCTGAAATGTTTCTGTAAGTACACATGAGTGGGGCAAAAATATAGTTACAACAGTGAAGCAAACAAGACACTATTTTGTACTACATGGCAAAACAAGACTAACAATAATGTTACACGTCACTTTCAAAAAAAATGTTACACGTCATGAAGCATAAGCAGGTGATATTTTAAAAATTATAAAAAAGATAGTCTGGGCAGCCTGCATACAGAAATCCCTCTTAGCTCACCAGAGGAGCATGATGTTGGGGCCCAATCGAAAACACAGACAAGTTACAAATTTAGACATCACGTTGCGTATAAATAAGCAAGCAGTTGGCCATTCTGTGCCTCAATTAAAGTCTTAGGGAGCATAATGAACAGTAGAGGGTTTCATACAAACATACTACAGCAGGCAAAACTATGCAATCATTAGCGTAGTATAAACTAGATTGTGAGCCTCATGCAATAATAGTTGGTTAATAGACTTCAAAGCTTCAGGCACACTTCAGCAGAGTAATTAAATGGTAAGGCCTTTAATTATGTCAACTAATAGTGATACAAGTACCGAACATCAGGCATGATTATTTGGGCATCTCATTAACCAAGGACAAATAAAGCAATTGAAAAGAGAAAATTAACTATGCCTGAAACAAACAAGGAATTGAACTATTGAGTTGCATACAGTGACTTACCTTAGCAGGTTGAAGAGGCTCAGCGCAGCTCCTACTTCTCTTGCAAGGCTCCTTCCTAACATCTTGTACTTGGAAATCCTCAATCTTATCTTCATTGCACCCCTCTGCAAGGTGACACAAACTAGTTACTCGTCTCCTTGGAAGATAAATATGCATACTTTCCAGTCCGTGAACACAAAAGGATGAGATTATAACAAAACAACACCACATAATTATGTCAACTAGTTACTCGTCTCCTTGGAAGATAAATATGCATACTTTCCTAACATACTTGCCTATTGTAGTGTACAGCCAAACCTTTATGTCACCTATGAGTTAGACAAGGCCCCACTACAGCAGCCCTTAGTGTTTAAATCGTTGACAAGCTCTGTTAGAGTGTTAGGTCAAGAAGAACAAGTAATCAAAGCAAACAGTCCTAGTATGGCTGGCTGATGCAAACAAGCAATTGAACAGATGTGTGAGCAAATCTTACATATCACGAAAAGAAGCAAAGAAGGAGGCTTAAAGACCATCACTTGACTGGCCAGATTTGAGGGGCATTTAAACATCATGTGCAACGTATGAACTAACATAAAAATTGCACATTCCAGATTCTACAATGGAATGCACATGTATTAGGTTATGCCATGTATGATGATGCCTAAATGTACAGATAGCAGGCAGGAGTGATTCATCATTGCACACACAATTGAATTGCAGGTTAAGGGCCAGCTCGATTTCGCCTTTTCAGGGCATATTGTCAAAATAAGCCATGAAAGATGTAAAGAAGTCATTTTTGAGTTATGGGCTTGGGCTTAACTAATTTCGCTTTGGAGGGGGGGGGGTGTTTTGGGTAGAACCTCACTAAAAATTGAAGGGAAGGGGAATAGTGAAATGACTCTGTTGTCTGCCTATATTACACTCAAAATGCAACTATTGACGCCCGTGTCACACCTGACCCTCAAGTAAAAACAAACACGCAAGCATTCATTGCCCTGCCCGCTTGCATCACCTCTCCCCTTTCCCTCTACCTTGATCCCCTGCCTGCAGCACTAGGGTTCCTCCAGTGAGCCGTCACCACTGGTCCCATCTCGCCTTGTCTTCGATGATGCTATGTCCAGCTAGGCTACATGGCCAGCGGGTAGGGGCAAATCTCCCTGGCTTCTCCTCCCTCTGGCGCCGCCCCTCATTCTCATGGTCTCCAGCAGCTGCTCCACTGTGGTTCGTCCAACGCACTACTCCGGCGGGCACTGCACAACTATGGCTGATGCCACACTGCGGCAGAAGGCACCTTATTCCCCCTCCCCTCCTCCCAGGCCATGGCCTTGAGGTGCTGTTGAAGGATGAGCTCATCCAACAAGGTGAGGATCTCCTCTGATTTTTTGCCAAATTTTCATTCTGATCCACTATACGATGAATTGCTATGAGTTGCTTCCTCTGCTGCTATATGATGCATTGCTATGAGCTGCTCCTGCTGCTGCTATATAATGAATTGCTATGAGCTGTTGCTGCTATATGATGAGTTGCTATGAGCTGCTGCTGCTATATGATGAATTGCTATGAGCTGCTGCTGCTATATGATGAGTTGCTACAAGCTGCTCCTGTTGCTGCTATTTGATGAGTTGCTACAAGCTGCTCCTGCTGCTGCTATATGATGAATTGCTATGAGCTGCTCCTGCTGCTGCTATATGATGAATTGCTATGAGCTGCTCCTGCTGCTGCTATATGATGAATTTCTATGAGCTGCTACTGGTATATGATGAATTGCAGACTACTGCTGCTATATGATGAGTTGCTATGAGCTGCTGCTGCTATATGATGCTTTTAGGTGGTGCTGCTATACGATAATAACCAGCCACTTGGACCATCGAATTTCAATAAATAATTGTTCTTCATTTAAATGTGGGTCATGCGTTCTTCGTTTAAATTAGGCAATGGGATCTCTATGGAAAACATTGACCAAAGTAGATTGTGCCAAGTAGATGGTATCTTTGTATTTGCATTTTGAGCAAATAGTGATGGTCTATTTTCCTATCATATTAACTACTGCACTGGGTTTAATTTGTGATGTTTGCAAGTCAAATTAATTTCCATATGGGCAGCAAAATGAAAAAATATAATGCAATCTAGACTTTCCACTAATCATACCAAAGATAAGCTGAAAACGCAATGAAAAGAACTGGTTGGCTTATTACATGGAGCTTATATTCACAGGTGCTTATTTTCTTAGGATAACTCGTAATAATTGTCCCTAAGAAACTTGGCTAATAGAACTGGCATACAAATAACATGTCATGATGATTGCAATGGAGAAGTGACGTACCATGGCACATTGTATAGGCTCACCGCTGCCTCTCCTTTTTTTGCGATGTTCCATGAAATTGCCACATACATCTTGTACTTTTTCATTGTGTAACCCTATCTGCAAGTTGACATGGCTAATTTCAGACATCTCTACATGACACTACATTGCATATCCCTTGCGCATATTTAAACCACCAATTAACGATTGTGTGCGTACCATAAACTAGCCATGACTCTGTATGCTGGACTAGCAGGCACTCTAAGGGAGCCTAATGTAGTGCACTGGAATTCCTACATGCCACCTACGATTTTGTGTAATGTACTGCCCCTGTTCCTAAATATATGTCTTTGTAGAGATTCCAGTATGGAACACATACAGATGTATATAGAAGCATTTTCGAGTGTAGATTCACTCATTTTTCTCCGTATGTAGCTTATAGTGGAATCTCTAGAAAGACTTATATTTAGGAGCGGAGGTACGAGGTAGTATCATGTATGACATCTACATATCTAATTTAGCAGCCAGTATTAGAAATCATTGTCTGCACAAAGGGATTACTGGTCGAAAATCCTAGCAAAGCACGCTGGCAGGCACAAAACAATACAAGAGAGAGAGACGCGCTTACAAGATCATAGCAATGCCTCAGTCCAGGATCTTGGTTGGCCAAGCTGTTAGATCCAGAAGAAACATCGTTCTTGTAGTTTTTGCCAGCTGCATAACAGGTAACAGCGACCGGTTAGTATATTTGAAGTACATCGGGCAAGTGATGTTGGACGGGTTTAAAGGTGACAAGTACCTAGGCCGTGGAGGGTGCTTGGCATCTCTCCAGACTATGGGAATCAGGTTAGAAACGTCGAGGGTGATGATGCTGCGCTGGCTGTCGGGGTCCGGTAAGGAGATCTAAAACTGCCGAGTAGGGTGTTTATGGAGCGGCTCCGGTAGGGTGGACTACGGTGTGGGCGAAGCGGATCTATGGCCGTGGACGAGGGCGTAGGTGAAGCTGCTCCGGTGGTTGGGTTAAGGATGGTGTCGACGATGCGGATCTGCGGCCGTGGACAAGGCGTTAGAAGCTGCTTCGGTGGTTGGGTTAAGGGTGGTGTCGATGATGCGGATCTGCGGCCGTGGATGGGGCGTCAAAAGCTACTCCGGTAGGTTGGATGAGGGTGCGAGGAAGCGGATCTGAGGCCGTGGACTTGTGAGTTGGCAAAGCGGCCCCGGTAGGGTTGAGAATGGTATAGGCGAAGCTACTCCGGTAGGGTTGAGGAAGGTGTCGGCGAAGCGGCTCCGGTAGGGTTGAGGAAGGTGTCGGCGAAGAGGACCAGAGGCCGTCGATGGGGGCGTCGGTGGGGCGGCTCCGGGGGTGTGGACGAAGCGTCTCCGATGGGAAGTATGAATGAGCCACTGCAGATGCGCAGCGGTTGACGAGAGTACCGGCGAAGCAGATCCTGCGCCGTGGACAAGGTCGGCACTAAATGGCCTGTGGTACAGTGGTGGATGAGCAGTCTACTTGTTTCTAGGGGAGCTGGGAGGGGTAGATGTGGCCGCAGAAGCAGATCCGGCAAGGTGGATGCCGCTGGCAGTGAATGGGCTATGGTACGCCGGTGGATGAGTAGTCTAGGGTTTCAAGAGGGGAGGGGAGAAAGGGCGATGAAGTACGGACGACGTGATGTAAGATGCTCTGGTGTTATGGAGTTAGTCGTTTTTGCGGGAGGGGGAGAGGAAATGGGGGTGCCATGTAGTGGGGGAACCGGAAGTTACCAAAGCAGCCCCGACCTAACATGTAGATGAGGGCGGTATTGTAACTGTTGGTCTCCGTGCACCAAGGATAAAAGGGGGATTTCGCATGCTAAAGACTAAGGTGGCGGAAATTTTAGAAGGAGGCGAGAGATTTTGCCGCCCGCGGGATCGTTCGTATCCAGTTTCAACTAATTTTGCATCGTGCTAGCGGGAAGGTCATGCTAGACTGTGTACACGGGGCACGCGTCAGCAGTTAATAACTGGTGTGAAGTCCACCCCAGAAAAAAGATAATAACTCGGGATGATGCGCCGATAACTTGGACGTTCACACGGGCGCGACCAATCGTACGGGTGTAGTGGCGCGTTCACAAAAAAGGGATCAAACGCTCAGCCTATGTATTTCTCATGTAAATATATAATTTAGTGCCATTGGTTATTTACTTTAAACATAATGCATTGACGTGTTAGTGTAGAGGCGCACAAAAAGAAATGGATATTGTAGTAAGCTACTTAAAAGTGTTACCTCATATGATTACATAGCCTCCATTTCATAAATTGCGTACCTGTTGAATTCATATATGAATATTACATATATTACTTCAAAATAGAAACTTAAATCATCCAAGACTAATGAATTTGAATGCAAGAGTAAAAATGGTGCATGTTCATGCTAGCTACATTGGTTGTTTGAAGAAACATCACTGTAATTTTGGCATGCACAACTAAAAAGGCTTATTTAAATAGAAAAAAATGTGATATGTGAGTGTCCAATCTTTATAGCGTTGAATCGATATTGTACCTTTGGCCATGATACGAAGTAGATATTGACTTATGTTCAAGTGATGCACGTCCACGATCGCTAGATAGTGATACATGAATGAATTGTGCAATCTCTCTCACACGCATACATATCTCATTTCCCTGTGGGCATCGGAATCACACACGCGCACTTCATGTATTTCTCTCCCTCCGTCAGGGTTAAATTCGTCTTTCTACCCCGTCCTACAAGTCTCTCACACAGAAACACACACGCTCTCTATGTCTAACACGCCCACCCCTTTAATTCCGCCCACACACAGCCACTAATGTCTCTCACACAGATGTTATCTACCTATCCATATGTGTCACACAAACTCTTTCTCCCTACTAGCAAGATGCCCATGCGCTGCACGGAACATCAAGATGCATTTGTATGAGAAGTTTATCTTGTGGAAGAAAAGGATGAACGAGGGAATGCCTTATTTGCAAATGCGAAGAGGGGTGTGGGTATCTTTTTACAAAATTGCCATAGTTTCCTTCCTATCTGTCGAATATAAATCGGATGGCCTATATTGCAGGATGGCAGGAACACCATCATCACCAACTCTGTTTTTTTATAAGAGTAGAGATATGTGAGTGTCACTGCCCCCCCCACACACACCCACACTTCCCAACACCAAAGGAGTAGGGTGAAACCTCGATTTTGATACTAATCTATCGACTGGCTTCTCTCTCAAACATACACACACACACTACCCGGCACCGAAGGAGTAGGGTGGCACATCGATATTGATAATAATCTATCTACTCCTCTTTCAAACACACACACACACACTCGCTAGTTGTGCCTCTGTGCCTACCGCGCACACTCTCAATACGTCTTTCTCTCCCCCCCAACAATGACAGCAGAAGGGTGACAACTCGATCTGATCATAATCTGTCAATTGGTTTCTCTCTCAAACATTGTGTCTCTGTGCCTTGCTCGGTAGCCCCCTCGATATGTATACTTCTCGTGCGCGCACAGCTGTAGTAACGATGACGCTGAACCCAGTGTGCCTTGTTTTTACCGGCCTCATGTGATAGTTTTCACCCTGTTTTCTGTTAATTAACAAGGTAGCCTTTTCTTTGTTACTACTAGTGAATCTAAAATCATTCGGGGCAGACATAAAATATATCACTTCAACCCAATTATCGCAGCAACTATTTTAAAAGAAATTAGCTAGCTGCCCGTGCATTGCACGGAACATCAAGATGCATTTGTATGAGTAGTTTATCTTGTGATAGAAAAGGTTGAACGAGGGAAGGCCTTATTTGCAAACATGGAGAGACGTGTGGGTATATTTTTGCAAAATTGCCATAGTTCCTTTCCTATCCGTTAGATATAAATCCGATGGCCTATATTGCAGGATGGCATGCACACCATCATCACCAACTCTTTTTCTACTCCCTCCGTCCAAAAATACTAGTCGTCAAAATGGATAAAAAGAGATGTATCTAAAACTGAAATACGTCTAGATACATTTCCTTTTATCCATTTTGATGACAAGTATTTTCGGACGGAGGGAGTATTTGTCTTTTTAGAGATTTCAACAAGTGACTATGACCGGACCTTACCAACATACTCAAAAAAGTAGTCCATAATTTTGATGTTACCCTCTTTTCTTGGCGGTGCAGTGCCATCTGGATACCTCATAAATAAATCAAGGACAAATCTGACCCCTTCCTGAAAAGACATATGGAGTAAAATGAGTGAATCTACACTCTAAAATATGTCTACATACACATTCGTATGTGGTAGTCCATTTGAAATCTGAAAAAGACAAATATTTAGGAATGAATGGAGTATATATATAAGAGTAGACATGGAGATATATCTCCAGCATGGTCTACAACGAAAATGTGCTGGGCTAGTTAACACGGGATGCTCGCAACGCGATGACATGAGTTCGAATTCTGTCTTTTAACTTTATATTTTTATATTATATATTACTCTACTTATTTAATATATACTTCTTTCGCTACTATACTGACAGTGGAACCCACAGAGTACTTAGAATACAAGATTAAGGATGGACTTGTTTCTTTTTAACTTTCTGTACGAAGTTGTAGCCACCCTGCAAGTCACATGTACACTATACATGCAATTAACTTTTTATAGAGGGACAATCATACAGGCAATTAACTCAAATGGATTGTATGTCACCAACATAAAGAGCATCTCCAACGGCAGCCGGCAAATTTCCTCCCACTTCCTTAAGCGGAGGATGACATCAAACGCCAGCAGCATACATTTTTACAACTCTAATCAACCAGATGAAATTCGTGCAAACACGGACTGATTTCATATAAGCATGAAGGATTTCGTATAAAAAAGCCGGATCTTCATATAAACATGATGGATTTCATTACATTTACATGAACTAAGAGGTGCCAATCTGGCTCTCTTGTATAATTAATACTCCCTCCGTCCGGAAATATTTGTCCTAGAAATGGATGTCCGCGGATCCCTTTGTCTTCCTCTTGTATAATTAATCTAGACTTATTTTAGTTCTAAATGGCCGCCCACGGATCCCTTTGTCTTCCTCATGTCCGTCAGATACTTGCGGGGTCGATGAAGGTCCTCGGAAGAGACAAAGCAGCAAAGAAACCACCTGAATCCGCGGCCGTCTCCTCGGTGGTGGCCTTCATGGGTCCCAAGTGGCGGCGGCCTCCCGTGTTCTACTTCTCCTAGATGATGGCGGCGGACACGGAGAAGCTGTCCACCTTCTCGTCGCTCTCCATGCACCCGGCTTCTGTCTCTGCCTGCATGGCGCTGCCGCAGGCACGGGAGGCGCGCCCACAGACACGGGAGGCGCGGCCACCGCAGACACTTGTGGCGCGGTATGACGCGGCAGCGATGACGCCCGTACCGGCGTGCTCGCCGCCTTGGTGGCGTGGAGCAACTCGCCACTCCTCATCAAGCTGAACTGGAGTGGCGAGTTGCTGAACCACGCGCCTGCTTGGGGCGGCAACTGGCTCCGTCGGGCCAAGCGAGGTTGGTGAAGCACCGAGCGGCCTCGCCCATATCCGGAGGGCTCGATGGGCCACCCAACCGGGTGATATGCCGGTGAACGGCTCATCGGGAGCCATCGGAAGAGTGGAGAAAATGGTGAAGGAGGAGATGGGGAAGCGGCGGAGGGGTGCGATTCTTGCCCGCTGTCTGTCTGGCCTCGTGTAAATGGAGGGCGGACGGTAGGAGCTTGGCCAGCGTCTGGCCTCGTTTAAACTGAGGGCGGACGGGAGGAGCTCAGCCGGTGTTGCGTTTAATCCCGGCCCGCTCATGAACGGACGTGTGGCCGGAGTAGGATTCTCGGTTTGCATGCGAGTTTAACGGAGGGGATTAATGGAGGCACCGGGCGTGCAGCGGGCGGCACAGTACTATTTAATTTGACAGCAGTAATGAGCTGGCAAATCACAAAGGCCCTCGCCTCTCGTGAAACCGACCGAGCTAGACTGCCCCGCCCTCTAGCCTTTTAAAAAATGTATATACTCCACTTCTGTACAGTAGTAGTATTAAAAAGGCTTGTCACAATAATGGTGTCCAGCATAAGTGTACAACCCACCCCTCAAATAAAACTAAGCACCCTGGAATTCTTTGACAAAACTAAGCACCCTGAAATTCTTTGACAACTAAACTGTTGGCTATATGATGTTGGCCATATATACTGTACGTATATAATGTGAAGAAATGAGTGGTTTTCGTAAGATGACTTAATACTCACCTAGACGGAGGGAGTATTCAATTTGACAGCGAGCGGCGCAGTTCCCGATACGGCTTTAGTGCAGACGAGGGAGGGAGTAGCGGTTCCCAATATGTTGAATGGCCAATGCATCCTCCTTTAATTAATGCATGAGGGAAGTAATGGGAGGAGGTCTGGGAAAAGAGGCTGCACAATGTGAATGCAACGCAGTTTTCCCTCATTGCCCTTTGATGTCTACTACACAACCTTCTTCTTGTAGACGTCGTTGGGCCTCCAAGTGCAGAGGTTTGTAGGACAGTAGCAAATTTCCCTCAAGTGGATGACCTAAGGTTTATCAATCTGTAGGAGGCGTAGGATGAAGATGGTCTCTCTCAAGTAACCCTGCAACCAAATAACAAAGATTCTCTTGTGTCCCCAACACACCCAATACAATGGTAAATTGTATAGGTGCACTAGTTCGGCGAAGAGATGGTGATACAAGTGCAATATGGATAGTAGATAAAGGTATTTGAAATCTGAAATAATAAAAACAGCAAGGTAGCAAGTGATAAAAGTGAGCGTAAATGGTATTGCAATGTGTTGAAACAAGGCCTAGGGTTCATACTTTCACTAGTGTAAGTTCCCTCAACAATACTAACATAATTGGATCACATAATTATCCCTCAACATGCAACAAAGAGTCACTCCAAAGTCACTAATAGCGGAGAACGAACGAAGAGATTATGGTAGGGTACGAAACCACCTCAAAGTTATTCTTTCCAATCAATCCGTTGGGCTATTCCTATAAGTGTCACAAACAACCCTAGAGTTCGTACTAGAATAACACCTTAAGACACAAATCAACCAAAACCCTAATGTCACCTAGATACTCCATTGTCACCTCAAGTATCCGTGGGCATGATTATACGATATGCATCACACAATCTCAATTCATCTATTCAACCAACACATAGAACCTCAAAGAGTGCCCCAAAGTTTCAACCGGAAAATCACGACGAAAACGTGTGCCAACCCCTATGCATAGGTTCATGGGCGGAACCCGCAAGTTGGTCACCAAAACATACATCAGGTGGCACGTGGTATCCCATTGTCACCACAGATATCCACGGCAAGACATACATCAAGTGTTCTCAAATCATTAAAGACTCAATCCGATAAGATAACTTCAAAGGGGAAACTCAATTCATTACAAGAGAGAAGAGGGGGAGCAGAAACATAGGATCCAACTATAATAGCAAAGCTCGCGATACATCAAGATCGTGCCAAATCAAGAACACGAGAGAGAGAGAGAGATCAAACACATAGCTACTGGTACATACCCTCAGCCCCGAGGGAGAACTACTCCCTCCTCGTCATAGAGAGCACCGGGATGATGAAGATGACCACCGGAGAAGGATTGCCCCCTCCGGCAGGGTGCCGGAACGGGTCTAGATTGGTTTTCGGTGGCTACGGAGGGTTCTGGCGGCGAAACTACCGATCTATTGTTCGTTCTGGAAGTTTTAGGATACGTGGAGTTATATAGGCGGACGAAGTACGTCAGGGGAGCCACGAGGGCCCCACGAGGCAGGGGGGCGCGCCCCAGGGGGGTTGGCGCGCCCCTACCCTCGTGAGCTCCTCCTTCCTTCCTTGACGTGGGGTCCAAGTCCATCGGGTGGCTTTCGTTCCAAAAATAACTTCTCTAGTTGATTTCGTTCCGTTTCGACTCCGTCTGATATACCTATTCTTCAAAACACTGAAATAGGCATAAAACAGCAAATCTGGGCTGGGCCTCCGGTTAATAGGTTAGTCCCGAAAGTAATACAAAAGTGGATAATAAAGCCCAATATTGCCCAAAACAGTAGATAATATAGCATGGAGCAATCAAAAATTATAGATACGTTGGAGACGTATCAAGCATCCCCAAGCTTAATTCCTGCTCGTCCTCGAGTAGGTAAATGATAAAAAGATAATTTTTGATGTCGAATGCTAGTTGGCATAATTTCAATGTAATTCTTCTTAATTGTGGTATGAATATTCAGATCCATAAGATTCAAGACAAAAGTTCATATTGACATAAAAATAATAATACTCCAAGCATACTAACTAAGCAATCATGTCTTCTCAAAATAACATGGCCAAAGAAAGTTATCCCTACAAAATCATATAGTCTAGCTATGCTCCATCTTCACCACACAAAATATTTAAATCATGCACAACCTCGATGACAAGCCAAGCAATTGTTTCATACTTTTGATGTTCTCAAACTTTTTCAATCTTCACGAAATACATGAGCGTGAGCCATGGACATAGCACTATAGGTGGAATAGAATGGTGGTTGTGGAGAAGACAAAAAGGAGAAGATAGTCTCACATCAACTAGGCGTATCAACGGGCTATGGAGATGCCCATCAATAGATATCAATGTGAGTGAGTAGGTATTGCCATGCAACAAATGCACTAGAGCTATAAGTGTATGAAAGATCAAAAAGAAACTAAGTGGGTGTGCATCCAACTTGCTTGCTCACGAAGACCTAGGGCATTTTGAGGAAACCCATCATTGGAATATACAAGCCAAGTTCTATAATGAAAGATTCCCACTAGTATATGAAAGTGACAACATAGGAGACTCTCTATCATGAAGATCATGGTGCTACTTTGAAGCACAAGTGTGGTAAAAGGATAGTAGCATTGTCCCTTCTCTCTTTTTCTCTCATTTCTTTATTTTTTTTAGTTTTTTGGCCTTCTCTTTTTTTATTTGGGCTTCTTTGGCCTATTTTATTTATTTATTTTCGTCCGGAGTCTCATCCCGACTTGTGGGGGAATCATGGTCTCCATCATCCTTTCCTCACTGGGATAATGCTCTAATAATGATGACCATCACACTTTTATTTACTTACAACTCAAGAATTAAAACTCGATACTTAGAACAAAATATGACTCTATATGGATGCCTCCAGCGGTGTACCGGGATGTGCAATGATGCATGAGTGACATGTATGAAAGAATTATGAACGGTGGCTTTGCCACAAATACTATGTCTACTACATGATCATGCTAAGCAATATGACAATGATGAATGTGTCATGATGAACTAGATGGTGGAAAGTTGCATGGCAATATATCTCGGAATGGCTATGGAAATGCCATAATAGGTAGGTATGGTGGCTGTTTTGAGGAAGGTATATGGTAGGTGTATGATACCGGCAAAAGGTGCGCGGTATTAGAGAGGCTAGCAAAGGTGGAAGGGTGAGAGTGCGTATAATCCATGGACTCAACATTAGTCATAAAGAACTCACATAATTATTGCATAAATCTATTAGTTATCGAAACAAAGTACTATGCGCATGCTCCTAGGGGGATATATTGGTAGGAAAAGACCATCGCTCGTCCCCGACCGCCACTCATAAGGAAGACAATCAATAAATAAATCATGCTCCAACTTCATCACATAACGGTTCACCATACGTGCATGCTACGGGAATCACAAACTTCAACACAAGTATTTATCAAATTCATAACCACTCAACTAGCATCACTCTAATATCACCGTCCTCATATCTAAAACAATTATCAAGCATCAAACTTCTCATAGTATTCAACACACTCATAAGAAAGTTTTATTATTCTTGAATACCTACCATATTAGGATTTTAAGAAAATTACCATGCTATTTAAGAATCTCATAATGATATAAGTGAAGCATGAGAGTTCATCTATTTATTCAAAATAAAACTACCACCATGCTCTAAAGATATAAGTGAAGCACTAGAGCAAACGACAAACTACTCCGAAAGATATAAGTGAAGATAAATGAGTAGTCGAATAATTATGCAACCATGTGAAGACTCTCTAACATTTAAGAATTTCAGATCTTGGTATTCTATTCAAACAGCAAGCAAAGCAAAATAAAATGACATTCTAAGAATGGCAAACATCATGTGAAGAAGCAAAAACATAGGATCAACCGAAACTAACCGATAATTGTTGAAGAAGAAAGGTGGGATGCCAACCGGGGCACCCCCAAGCTTAGATGCTTGAGACTTCTTGAATTATTATCTTGGGATGCCTTGGGAATCCCCAAGCTTGAGATTTTGTGTCTCCTTAATTCCTCTCACATCACGGTCTCCCTAAATCTCAAAAGCTTCATCCACACAAAACTCAACAAGGACTCGTGAGATAAATTAGTATAAACCATTGCCAAAACCTTATCATACTCTACTGTAGCAAATCACTAAAATTATTATTCAACATTGCATACTAAATGCTTCTGCATATTTAATATTCCTATCATCAAATAGAATCATTAAAGAAGCAAACATATGCAAACAATGCAAACATAACAGCAATCTGCCTTAACAGGATAGTCTGTAAAGAATGCAGCAACATCCATACTTCCCTAGCTCCAAAAATTATGAAAGAAAATTCCCACTGTAGTAAATTTATCAGATCTTAATATGCAAAAGGTTTCAACATTTTATCACATTCTGACTTTTCTAGGGAATTATTGCAACAGCGGTAAGCTTTCTGTTTTCAAACAGCAACATGTGTACTTGTAACATAGGCATAGTAAAGGCTATCAATGCCACTTTTATTGAAATAAAAGATGCAAAACATTGTTCTAAATAACAGCAAGCAAATACTAACAAAATAAATTGATGCTCCAAGCAAAACACATATCATGTGGTAAATAAAAATATAGCTCCAAGTAAAGTTACCGATGAACGAAGACGAAAGAGGGGATGCCTTCCGGGGCATCCGCAAGCTTAGGCTCTTGGCTATCCTTGAATATTACCTTGGGGTGACTTGGGCATCCCCAAGCTTAGGCTCTTGCCACTCCTTATTCCATAGTCCATCGAATCCTTACCCAAAACTTGAAAACTTCACAACACAAAACTTAACAGAAAACTCGTAAACTCCGTTAGTATAAGAAAACAAAAGACCACTTCAAGGTACTGTAATTAACTCATTATTTATTTATATTGGTGTTAAACATACTATATTCCAACTTATCTATGGTTTATAAACTATTTTACTAGCCATAGATTCATCAAAATAAGTAAGCAACACATGAAAAACAGAATCTGTCAAAAACAGAACAGTCTGTAGTAATCTGCATCAAACGTATACTTATGGAACTCATAAAATTCTCAAATAAATTTCTGGACATGAGAAATTTATCTATTAATCATCTTCAAAAAGAATTAACTAAATAGCACTATCGAAATAAAAATGGCAGCAATTCTCGTGAGCGCTAAAGTTTCTGTTTTTGACAGCATGATCAACAAGACTTTCCCCAAGTCTTCCCAAAGGTTCTACTTGGCACAAACACTAATTAAAAGCATAAAACAACATATAAACAGAGTCTAGATGAATTATTTATTACTAAACAGGAGAAAAAATCAAGGAATAAAAATAAAATTGGGTTGCCTCCCAACAAGCACTATCGTTTAACGCCCCTAGCTAGGCACGATGATTTCAATGATGCTCATATAAAAGATAAGAATTGAAACATAAAGAGAGCATCATGAAGAATATGACTAACACATTTAAGCCTAACCCACTTCCTACGCATAGGGATTTTGTGAGCAAACAACTTATGGGAACAATAATCAAGTAGCATAGGAGGGCAAAACAAGCATGACTTCGAAACTTTAAGCACATAGAGAGGAAACTTGATATTATTGCAATTCCTACAAGCATATATTCCTCCCTCATAATAATTTTCAGTAGCATCATGAATGAATTCCACAATATAACCAGCACCTAAATCATTCTTTTCATGATCTACAAGCATAGAAAATTTACTACTCTCCACACAAGCAAAATTCTTCTCATGAATAATAGTGGGAGCAAACTCAACAAAATAACTATCATGTGATTGAAAATTAAGAGCAAGATGACAAGTTTCACGGTTATCATTATTCTTTAAAGCATACGTGTCATCACAATAATCATCATAGATAGGAGGCATGCTTTCATCATAATAAATTTGCTCATCAAAACTTGGGGGACAAAAAATATCATCTTCATCAAACATAGCTTCCCCAAGCTTGTGGCTTTGCATATCTTTAGCATCATGGATATTCAAGGAATACATACTAACAACATTGCAATCATGCTCATCATTCAAATATTTAGTGCCAAACATTTTATAGATTTCTTCTTCTAGCACTTGAGCACAATTATCCTTTCCATCATACTCACGAAAGATATTAAAAAGATGAAGCGTATGAGACAAACTCAATTCCATTTTTTGTAGTTTTCTTTTATAAACTAAACTAGTGATAAAAAAAGAAACTAAAAGACTCGATTGCAAGATCTAAAGATATACCTTCAAGCACTCACCTCCCCGGAAACGGCGCCAGAAAAGAGCTTGATGTCTACTACACAACCTTCTTCTTGTAGACGTTGTTGGGCCTCCAAGTGCAGAGGTTTGTAGGACAGTAGCAAATTTCCCTCCAGTGGATGACCTAAGGTTTATCAATCTGTAGGAGGCGTAGGATGAACATGGTCTCTCTCAAGCAACCCTGCAACCAAATAACAAAGAGTCTCTTGTGTCCCCAACACACCCAATACAATGGTAAATTGTATAGGTGCACTAGTTCGGCGAAGAGATGGTGATACAAGTGCAATATGGATAGTAGATAAAGGTATTTGAAATCTGAAATAATAAAAACAGCAAGGTAGCGAGTGATAAAAGTGAGCGTAAACGGTATTGCAATGTGTTGAAACAAGGCCTAGGGTTCATACTTTCGCTAGTGTAAGTTCCCTCAACAATACTAACATAATTGGATCACATAACTATCCCTCAACATGCAACAAAGAGTCACTCCAAAGTCACTAATAGCAGAGAACAAATGAAGAGATTATGGTAGGGTACGAAACCACCTCAAAGTTATTCTTTCCAATCAATCCATTGGGCTATTCCTATAAGTGTCACAAACAGCCCTAGAGTTCGTACTAGAATAAAACCTTAAGACACAAATCAACCAAAACCCTAATGTCGCCTAGATACTCCATTGTCACCTCAAGTATCTGTGGGCATGATTATATGATATGCATCACACAATCTCAATTCATCTATTCAACCAACACATAGAACCACAAAGAGTGTCCCAAAGTTTCTACCGGAGAATCACGACGAAAACGTGTGCCAACCCCTATGCATAGGTTCATGGGTGGAACCGGCAAGTTGGTCACCAAAACATACATCAAGTGGCACGTGGCATCCCATTGTCACCACAGATATCCACGACAAGACATACATCAAGTGTTCTCAAATCTTTAAAGACTCAATCCGATAAGATAACCTCAAAGGGGAAACTCAATTCATTACAAGAGAGAAGAGAGGGAGGAGAAACATAGGATCCAACTATAATAGAAAAGCTCGCGATACATCAAGATCGTGCCAAATCAAGAACGCGCGCGCGAGAGAGAGATCAAACACATAGCTACTGGTACATACCCTCAGCCCCGAGGGAGAACTACTCCCTCCTCGTCATGGAGAGCACGGGATGATGAAGATGGCCCCGGAGAAGGATTGCCCCCTCCGAAAGGGTGCCAGAACGGGTCTAGATTGGTTTTCGGTGTCTACAGAGGCTTCTGGCGGCGGAACTCCCTACCTATAGTTCGTTCTGGAAGTTTTAGGGTACGTGGAGTTATATAGGCGGAAGAAGTATGTCAGGGGAGCCACGAGGGCCCCATGATGCAGGAGGGTGCGCCCCTACCCTCGTGAGCTCCTCCTTCCTTCCTTGACGTGGGGTCCAAGTCCATCGGGTGGCTTTCGTTCCAAAAATAACTTCTCTAGTTGATTTCATTCCGTTTCGACTCCGTCTGATATTCCTTTTCTTCAAAACACTGAAATAGGCATAAAACAACAAATCTGGGCTGGGCCTCCGGTTAATAGGTTAGTCCCGAAAGTAATATAAAAGTGGATAATAAAGCCCAATATTGCCCAAAACAGTAGATAATATAGCATGGAGCAATCAAAAATTATAGATACGTTGGAGACGTATCACCCTTATATAAAGGCGCCCCTCCATTCCAATGCATCTACCACATCGTACGCACCTAAGCATTTGCTTAAGCACCTACACTAAGCGCGAAAGAGCTCACTCCAGACCCATGGCGGCGATGCGCGTGAGCGGCCAGCGACTGCGCCAGATGGTCCATGACGCCGGCCTAGAGCATGGCGCCGAGGATCGTCTCCAGACGGTGTTGGAGACCGACTGGTGGACGGCCGCCGTCGACGCCAACTACGACTCTCAGTTGGACCAGATGGTCGTTGACAGCAGCAACAAGTTCACCATCATCAAGAAGCTCACGGACGACATCGCCGTACTCCTCCAGCCCGCGCGCCCGGGCTCCTCATTTCCTGCCACCCTAATCGGCCTCCATGGTCGGAACCTCTTTCAAGCACTGGTGGCCCTGCGACTGCCCGCCGACGCCACGAAGGATGTCCACCTGGAGGTCGCGCTCACCGCGAGGCGCCTCGCCCTGCAAGAATTCGTTGACCTACACATCCACGTGTACGATCAAATCGTGTACATAGGTATCTACAAGGCCAGTGAGGACGCTATGACGTTGGCCTTCCTCAACCGGCTGGAAGCCTTGGATGCCTTTGCTGAGAAGCACCTTGACCTCGCCACAAAAGCCGCCGCTCCTTAGCCGCTGGTCGGTGGCCCGGCGCACTAAGTTGAGGAGGAGGAGGTCGTACGTTCGTGGATCCATCTTCCTTCTTGCCTTCTGTAACCACCACTGCGATTGCATCATTGTGGCCTTAATTCTTATTGTGATGTTGCATTCTCCTTCTAGTCAATACCGACATGTGCGATCCCTTTGCTTAATTATATGGATCACTGTAACTAGTACTCCATCCGTCAATTTGTAAGTTGTGCTTACCTTTTCCATCAACTTCGTGCAACGCGCGGTCATATTGCTAGAAACACTACTCCCTCCGTCTAGGTGAATAAGTCATCTTAGATTGTGTGTATGTCATGTGGGGCCTTAGTGTAGCTTGCCTAAGGTGTGGCTTGAACCAAACACTCACCTAAGTTAATCAAACTTGCCTAACCTTACATTCCATGAGATTTTGCCACATGTTAGAATCTAGAAAGCTCCACATGTAGAAGCATAATGCACAAACCACCAGAATCTCATGCGTGCAATGCACATGTACCTTACTAGTACTAGTTGGTAGGAGTAGTAGTAAGAAACAAATTCCAGTTTTGGCACGAGCTCGTACTGCGGGAGCACCACAAGGCCTGCCGCAGGAGTTACATTTCCCTCTCAGGGCCCACGGTACCGAACTTTAGTGGCTTAGTGCCCGGCCTATGAGTCAATGACATTCGGACCTTAAATGCGGCTGGCCCACATGTCATTCTCATGGTGGTGGTGTGGTTCACGACTCACTCATTCGAGATGAACCGGCCGATGGTGGCATGGCCGTGGCGAGGGTGCCACAGCTAGGCGTCGGGGCGTTACGAGGCGTAGATGGCCATACCGGCGGGTACTACCTGTAGTACATAAGTACTCCAGCTGAGGATTGATGCCCGGGACGAAATGTGTCACATCCGCTGGATGAAAAATCGATGGTGCGGGAGTACGGATCGAGCACAGGAGCAGAGCAGGCAAACCGCGTCCAATCGCGTGTGTCTGTGGTAGAAAGTTGATGGTCGCCGCAGTTCAGCTGGCCCGCATGTCATGCACACAAAGGCAGAGGAGCGGTGGGGCCGAGAGGGATGAGGGGCACGTCGGGGGGATGAGGATCCCCTGACACGAACAATCCTACCATTCTGTCACTAACATGTGGGACCCATAAGCATGGGTCCCGCCTGTCAGCGAAGGAAAGGCAGGGCAAGGCAGTGATAGCCACGTCAGAGGATCCATGTCCACGTCGGGGGACGTCGTGCCGTGGGTTGGAGCGGCTTCGTGGGAATCGCATGTGGGTGTGGCAGTGGTAGAAACAAGAAACATGATGGTCGTCGTGGTTCAACTTCCATGGACAAGTTGTCATGTCTGCTGACACATGAATATCAAAACTAGAGTGTTTATATTTCAAGCATGTGAACAAGTATTATTTTACTACTTTGGATCCATTGCAACGCATGGGCCGGCACATTGGTAGTAGTAGTGTCCATCTCTATCTCTAGAGGCCTTCCCTCGTCCATCCTTTTCTCTCACAAGATAAACTACTCATACAAATGCATCTTGATGTTCCATGGAACACACGAGGATGTTTCCTTGGGGGTCTCTCCAGCGCGGCGTGCCCGTAGTTGCAAGTTGACACCCCTTGAGAAGCCGACGTTGAGGGGCACTCGGATTTCCTCCGATGAGTAGGTAAGATGAGTTTGATCACGTAGTAAATGCATTCTAAAGACTACTTCCGTGTCCATTTCCTAATTCTCCCCCTGCCCACTATTTCATAGGTTAGGCTCGGTGCGAGTGGAGATTGGCTTGCATATGTACGGGAGGGTACCAACATCAATTTGCACAACATTTACAACGGTGATGCCGTTCCTGTAGAACCTTTGTCCAACATTGGGATCAGCCATGCAACGGGCCACCGCATGAATTGGTACGATGGAACCATGGTGAGATTGAATAAGATAGCACAAACCTTGCACATGGCGGTCAAAGGCGGACCATGCTGTATGCGGCCGATTTGTTGCCGTACGAGTAGGAAGACACTGTGCTCCTTTCTAACCACATCTTCGCGGTGACAAACCAGGGGACTTATTTTGTATGGGACACATCCTACGATATACTCCCTCTCTCCCAGTTTATTTGTTTTGAATCTTTTCGTTTTATAAGTTTCAAATTCAAATTTAGAGCTCCCCATCACATGTTGAGATTACAATGTCCATTAAATCCTTGCGTGCATGTATAGTAAAGAAACAAATCTCGAGTTTGGCACGAGTTCGTGCTGCAGGAGCACCACAAGCCCTGGCGCAGGAGTTACATTTCCCTCTCAGGGCCGTCGGGACTGAGCTTCAGCGCCTTACTACACCTACCTTTGAGTCAATAACATGTGGACCAGATAGGTGACTGGTCCACATGTAATGCTCCCGTAGGCAGAGGGGCAGTGGGGCCAAGAGGGGTGAGCCGCAGGTCGGGGGACGTGTGGTTTCATGGGTTCGAGCGGCGTCGTGGGAATCGCGGGTGGCTGTGGTAGAAACTTGATGCTCGCCGCATTTTAGGTGGCCCACATGTCATGCACACAAAGGCAGAGGGGCTGTGCGGCCAAGAGGGGTGAGGCGCACGTCGGGGGGGCGTGGTGCCGTGGGTTAGAGAGGTGCCGTGGGAATCGCGAGATGAAACGTGATGGTCGCCGTAGTTGAACTTCCATGGACAAGCTGTCATGTCTACGGACACATGCACTGCATACCGATCACTGGAAGGAGTATCAGAGAAAGCTATATATGCGGATAAATAGTTCCTTATAGTCAAGCGGACCCACACTACTACTCTGTTCCAAAGACATGCACACCATCGAAATAGTCCATCTATATCAATATACACTGAGAGGGAATAATTTTTTTACAAGAGAGGAAATAGTTCATCCATCCATAATGCCCTCCTGCTAGTGCAGCCTCTTCTTCTTCTTCTTCTTCTTCTTCTTCTTCTTCTTCTTGTTCTTCTTGTTCTCATTCTCTGTGGGAGACGGCTTCGCAACAAGCTCTTTGGACCTTGCAGCTATCTCGAAACTCACACGGGCATCGAGGGCAGCATATTTTATCCGCTCGTACGTCAAGGGATAATTCTCCCATCCAGACGACCTTAATGCCACTGTCTCGTCACCCTTCTGAAGATTTGTACCGAGCACAAAATTTGCTACGTCGAATAGGGATGGTGTCTGTTTATCACAAACTTCTACAGGAATTTTGATTCTCGTTTGTAGGTCAGCGATGCTATTCAAATTAAGGTTGTACGGCTCCAGCTTCTATTTGTCCCCTTCGATGGCTGCCCCACAGAAGTATACGTCCTCCCGAGACAAGAAATCGTGAAGCTCACCTGGTATGGAGGGCGAGTGTATGATTTGGTACACCAAAACTTCATCTTCGAGGCACAACTGAAGGACGGCGGCACGCTGGATCTTCCCAGGGGCACGCTCCATGTACTCTGCGTCGAGACCGATGACCCTCGTCTCTACCTTTTTGAGGGAGTTGGATACATTGTTGATCCACTGCCGAACAACCCTTGGGTGGACGGTGACGGTGGCAACTATGCGCATTGAGCCTTCGACGAGGACATGTTGGACGCTAAAAACCTGCATCTCGATCTCTATCGCCATTTGGAACCGCTGGAACGGAGGGCTATGGTTTGGAGAATTAGGATTAGATGGCTAGTCTAACTGAAGTAGTAGATGATTATTTAAAGAGGTTAAAACAATGTGAACGTAGTGTGGTTTGGATGCAAATGAAGACGAAGGGGAGGTGAAGAAGCCGAGGAGAATCGGTTCCCGATGGAGAAGTAAATGGGAGAAGTGGCGTGCAGGCAGTTGATTAGACGGCTAGGTAGACTAAACGAAAAGGCTATGCGGGTAAACTGATGAGTCGTACCTGTTCATGTACGTGCCCATCCTTCCTGATAGGTGGGACCTATGCAAACAGATAAAAAAATGTGTCGTAGTTTTTTTTTGAGCGCGTGAGTGGGAGACACAACATTCTCTGGTTAAGGAATACTCCCTCCGTTTAGGTGAGTATAAGTCACCTTATGAAAATCAGATTTTCCAAAAACCTTTAGGCGTGGAGCATTAACTTCCTGCTCGATCCCCTCCCAGCCTCGTTAGCCAACGTTCTCTTCCTCTGCTTCCGCGTTCTACCTTTCCATTTTTCCTCTTCTGAAGTGTGGAATGATCTGCATGCCGTCCTTGATGCACCAGCACGACCACTGCATGCATCGCGGCAGAGCGTTGGTTGGGCATGCATGAGAATTTGGTTCTCGTGCATGGTATCATGGGGGAGCTATTTACGCTATACAATACTGGAGTACTCATGTACCTACTACTACTACTACTACTACTACTACTACTACTACAACTAGTAGTAGTAGTAGTAGTAGTAGTAGTAGTAGTAGTAGTACAACTGTGGTACACTTGATGGTCAAAATACTATCCATTCGGTCCTCACAATGAAGTGACAGCACCCTGCACCTGACACTAGTCCAGGCGGCGTGTTCGGGTTACCAAAGTCAGCCTCACCCTGTGCACAGTGCAGTCTGTCACCGCCGCTGTACAGCACATTGGCGCCTCGCCTCGTCTCCCTCTCCGCTCCCATAGCACCACTCCATCTCCATCTCCTTCTCCGCCTCCATCTCAATGTGCCCCCGTGTACCGTCGCCTCACTCGCCTCCCCCAGTACCACTATTCCCTCGCTAGCTGCTCCAACACCGACATCCTTCTCCGCCGTAAATCAAGCCCCCTTCCAAACTCCACCATGGCCGAATGCGAACCGCGCAGCATCCATATGAGCCGCGATTGGAGCAATCTCCCCAATGACATCCTCGACCTCTGTTGTTCATGTATGGGTATGTTGAGCTCCCTGCGGCTGGCTGCATGCTTGAGGGACATGCACACGACCATCGTCGAAGCAAGGCCTAAGCTTTTCAAGACACCCTGCTTGCTGCAATCTGGTCTTGCGAGATTGGCTCACCATGATACAGAGGTGTGCATGATGCCCCTCGACTTCAATCTGATCTCCATTAGCCGAAACTTCTTTGCAGGTATGTAGTGGGTCGTCGTACATCATTTCCCTCGACATCGATCCAATCACCATCGCCCGAAACTTCTTGGCAGGTATGTACTGGGTCGGCATGAACTCCCACTGGATGGCCGCCTTCAGAGAAGACGGTAAAAAGTTGGTGCTCGTGAACTTCCAGACCTCCCATGAGATTATCCTTCCTCCATTGGATTATATAGAGTATTACCATCGCGGTCCAAGTCATCTAGGTTACTATGTCAGTTGGACGGACCTTGTTTTGCAGAAGATTGTAATCTGCCAAGTGCCCACACGACATGCGGATTACGCAGACTTCAAGCTAATTGCCTTGTTCGACCACGAACTCGCCTATCTTTACGTCGGTGCCTTCTTTAGCTGGAAACAACCAAGCTCGAAGTGGATCATCGTCAAAGCTGATACACACTTCTGTGATGCTACTGAACACAATGGCATCATCTACGCGATCGACAAAGCAGATGGCACCACGTATTGCTGGGACGGCGCATGTAAGTTGTTTCCTCTCATGTTAATGATGACGCCATGACACTGTTTGAACTTTTTGTGATGATTGGCATATCTCTGTTTGAGCAGAATTTCAGTAGAACTATGGCAATGTATTAGAGACGCCGTAAATCAGCTATATTTGGAATGAGTTAATTCATGCGATTGTGACCATGTCATTACAGCCAATTTGTACCCTGAATAATCAAACAGTTAGGAATATATGGATATTATCCTTATTTTACAGTAATATATATACTACTACTAAATATGAGTGTGTATCAATGGCCATGATAGTTTCCTCATTTTCATGATGTAGAAACATGCACCACACTATTGGTTTCATCTAACCATACATTAGGGAAGTAAATGTGCATATGGAGAACTCTATATTTGGAAGTAGTGAAATCCTGCAATGCTTACCATGTGTACATACCTATATTCGCCCTTCAGCAATCAATGGCTAGAATAATATCCTCACAAAATTTTTGCCCACAGAACACGAGTATATAACAATGCATGATTTGTTAGTTACCTTGAAGAATTTGTTTGTGAGGACAGAACATGATTACATAACATGCATGACATGGTAGTTTCCTATGAAGAATCGATTGCGAGATAACATGAGTATAACCATGCATGGCACTTCTATATTTTCGAACCCAGTATACATTTCCCTGTATTTTCCTACGAGTTCCAACAGGAACATATCAATGTTGTTTCTTGCATTATCCTACTCATACTCTGAACAATGCTGATCTTACATTAACAATGCCTGTCCTTTTTGATATGATGCGGTGTCCCTACAATTACTGCCCTTTGTAATCACACCACCTTTGCCAAAAACAGGGAAGCACAACTGGTTCCTCGCTCGATCAGACAACAGCAAAAGACTGATGATCATTCGGACACATGAGCCGGAAAAGTTATATTGCAAAAACCCCATTGTATACAAGCACCATGTAATACGTGAGTATCCGGACAGTGGCTGTTACGTCTATGAGCAGGATACCAGCTTGTTGGGGCCTTTAGGATTTTTTAGTTGGAGGTGGGTAAACAACCTTGGTTCACGCTCTCTGTTTCTCGGACTCAATTATCCGATCAACCAGGAGATCACCGTTGGCAAGGACCTTGATGGCAGAGAGGCTCCGTTTGCTATGGAAAACTATGTCTACATGGCGAGCCCTAGGAGTTCGGGAGCAAAATCCCCTAATTGTCAACGATACAACCTGCATCCAAAAGAAGGTGAGAATGACAAAGGCATACGGATTAACTTTGATCCTTGGATGTCTCAATTACGACAGGCAGTGATGTGGTTCGAGCCTTCAGGTAGATAGGTAATTGGGCTGTTGCATCGAAGGGGTGGAGTACTGGTGTCTTCGGATCACTGGTCGCTGAAGCGGGGCTGATAATTATGATGGTGTTGGATCATCTCTTCGAATGACTTTGTTGTCTTTGCTGCTGGTTCTGGATGGGTAGTTCTTTCTTTTGTTATGCATATTCCTTGTCATTTGGTCATCCTCGTCTATGTCACTCTTACTATGTAATAGTTGCTTCTGTTTAGAATGTCATTCTCGTCTGGATCACGAGAGTCTGAGCGCTGCAGATGGGTGCGTTTTGGTGGTGTAGCAAGACTTCTTATGAACTATCATGTCTTGCTGTTTATGTCAGTAGTAGTCACTAGTCAGTGTTTGAATGTTGTATATATCGTTGTTTCGAACTGTTTATTGTCTCGAACTACTGGTGGGCTAAATGAGGGCATCACCATTCTCCAATGTTCAGAGTATATCTCCTTTTTTCAAGTTATATAATTTGAGCTCAGTGTCTTTTCGATGATGTACACTTGTTTGGGCCAGTGAGGTGTCGTTGAATATGGGCCGAGTAGTAACGCAATGCCAAACAGGTCAATTATGACTCTCAGGCTGGCCTCTCAAAAGATCCTGAAAAAAAGGCCGGTCTCTCCAAAAAAGAATGAATAAGGACTCTTAGGCCGACATGTGGGCGCCATCGGTGTTTTCGTGCACTTGCGCACCAAGAGCATATTGGGGTGTGCTCGAAATTCATGCTACCTTTTCATCCGCAGTCTCCCGCCCCTCCCCCACCTCTGGAATCTCGATT
This sequence comes from Triticum aestivum, assembly GCF_018294505.1. Taxonomy (NCBI): domain Eukaryota; kingdom Viridiplantae; phylum Streptophyta; class Magnoliopsida; order Poales; family Poaceae; genus Triticum; species Triticum aestivum. The sequence continues at coordinate 512,107,974 of NC_057800.1, read as the reverse complement.
CCTACTCTAGTTCCCCCAAATCCCCCTCCTGTACTCCATGTACTCAAGCGCACTATCATGTCGCCGGTCAACGCGGATCTCTGATCCGGAGATCCTGAGGTCCGTCCTGCCTTTGGTCGCTGCGTGCTGTCGCTCAACAGTGGCATGGCGGTGCTTGATGACCAGTTTGCTGGCAAAGTGCTGATGGTAACCATCAACGGCGAGCGGCCTCCCGTCTTGCCGGATGACCTTGTCAAAGCTCTTGGCATTGTGCACGACATCCAAATAAGTGACTTGCTCGTCGAAGTCTGTCCGCCACCGGCTGATTTCTTCGTCAGGTTTCGGACAACTTTCAACTGCAGTCGTGTGTTCGAATCTTCCCGACATTTGTTCTGCGATGGCGCGCTGGTGAGCTTTGATCGGTGGCACCCAGGATAGGGCTCGGTGCCCTCTGAGCTTGAGTTTTTAACAAAGCTTACCTTCCACGACATGCCTCGACGTGCTTGGAACAACGAGTCCATGAACGAGCTTATCAACGACCTTGAAGGTGAGCTCGTAAGTATGTTTGTTCCTCCAGACAGCTGGGCTCTGACGGTTATGGCATGGATGAAGAAGCCGTCCACCATACCGAAGGTGATTGGTGTTGAGATACCGGTGCAGGAACCGGGGTTGTACTATTCGTCGCCACCAAGGCCGCCACGGACCACGTTAGGGATGTACCTCTATCAAGTGTTCGTGCATGTCGAAGAAGTGGTCAATCCATCAATCGAAGTCCTACCGCCGTCGCTGGTGCCAGGGTCCGTCGACGACGTCCATTATAGGAGTCGACGTCAGACTTTCCCCGTGTTGCTCGAAACAATGGATGCCACAGGGCCTACTCCATTGTGCGGTGGAGGCCACTGCTTCTTTGGGAGAAGAGGCAGGGCTGGCTGCATGGATGTGCTCTAATTTGAGGTAACAACTGAATCCTGTCAGATACTAGTTAAATCCGAGCTATGGGTGTGAAGCACTGATATGCCAGTACATTTGATTGTGACCTGTTCTAATTTTGTACCTGAACTTTTTTTAGAAAGGGCTGTACGTCAACTTAATGTGCTAGGAGAACTTATTGTGTTGTCTATCTGTTTTCTTTGCACAACATTCAAGATATTTCCCCGTCATTGATAAAGATGATGAACCGTTATGTACGACTTCATTGGTTTCAACATAGCCCTTTCCGTAGCGATCCACTGCTTCCATCCTGATTGTGCCGCCTGCATGAAATTTTTGTATGCAAGTTCAGTGTGCTATGATGTTCTATATGATTGTGTCAACTATATAAGTTTTTACTGAGCATCAGCAATGCATATGGCTGAAAGATGTATTTACGAGCATCGGCCGATGGGTCTCTCTCTCTCTCTCTCTCTCTCTCTCACACACACACACACACACACGCACAAGTGGGACCCGTTGAATTATTTATTTGCTCGTGACAACTTTTAATTAGGTTCCACTGTAATCTAACTTTTTTCTTAAGTTATTAATTGAGCTCAGTGATTTCAAAAAGTTGTACAAAAGCCTTGTTTGGGCCTTTCCGGCGTCGCTGAATGTGGGCTGAGCAACCATGTTAGGTTGTACTGTACTACACAGGCCTTTTTTTGCTATTTTTTTAAAATAATACATTTTTTATTAATTTTCATAAATATTACGCTGGGTAATTTTTTAAAAAAATAATACACCGTCGGCCCGCTGCAGGCCGACTGGGCCTAGTCGGCCCACAACAGGCCGATTGGATTCCAGTCAGCCTATAGCTGGCCGACTGGCCCCTGTCGGCCCACTATGGACTGATTGGGTCCTGTCGGCCCACTGTGGGCCGACTGGAGCTAATTGGCTCACTGTGGGCTAATTGTTTTTGCAAAAGTGTTAATCATGTATTTAAAAAATATGTGTATTGTGACCTCCTCCGCTCGTTGTGGGTCCACTGTTGACTAAAAAATATGTTTTAAAAAGTGTTAATCATGTATTTAAAAATTGTTAAATGTGTGTATAAAAAATGTTCCTTATCTATACAAAAAAATTTAAATGTGCATAAAAAAGAGCTTTTTTTCAACATCAGCAATGCAACTGGGCCGACAGTTATACACAATATCTGGGTCAACTTGTTATTCTCCGCCCCGCTGGACTGCAAACTTTCCTAGGAGGTATGCATTAGGCTTAACAAGAAAATGGACTTTAAGAAATAATAAATGGGATGTAATTATAATAACTAGATAGTTACTATGCACCAAACACGTAATTATTTTGAAAAATATATTATTTTTGGAATTTGAAATTTTTAATTTGATTACTTATTGCGCGCGCAATATTTTGTTGGATTTTAACGTAATACAACTTTATTTTGAAATTATATTTAACCTGACTAGAAATTTCAGATAAAAATATTTCGGATCCCATCAAAATGTAGGAATTTTTTTGAATTCTATTTTGAGCGGTTGTTTGAAATTATTAATCGTTGTCCTAGCTAGAAGTTGGGCTGTACTTTTAACAAACTGTAAATGGGCTGTAGTAAATTCCATTAGAATTAAAAAATGGGCTGTACATTCTTACAAATCGCAAATGGGCTATATGTTCTCTGCCAAATCCGAGCTGTGGGCCTACTAAGTTGACGCGTACCAAGGGCTTTGTCAACTTAGTCAATATAAACGATTCTAGCTGCAGTGATCGTACGATGTCCATCCAACGACCGTAGTGCTTCTTCAACCTCCGGTCTTCTTGCTCCAGCCGCCCAAAGCAGCACCGGTCGTGTCACGTGCTCCTGCCTCCTGTGGCCGGCTGTGATGCCGTGGGGGCCTCACTGCCCCATACTACTCCCACCGTTGGCTAGGCCATCCCTCTACTGACCCACACTCCCTGTTATTCTGCGGCGACGACAATCTCACACCGCAGCCGAACCAGTGAACCCTCGCACTCTTCTCCGTGTGGGCTTCCACTACTGCGTCTTCCCCGGCTCCGCGTCGTCCCCTTCCTAGGCCTCGCTGTCGTCCAGACCACCGCTCTGGTGCTCTCGGCGCAGCGTGGTCGACGTGGTCAACGACCGACTTCCATCGGAAGAGTACTATACGTGGAGAGGCTGACAGCTGGGTCCACGGCAGCCGCAAGGAAGTGCCTCCTTATTACGTGCAAAATAATTATTCCTCCACCTGACAGCAGGGACCCACCGGACGGGCCACCGTATTTCGTGAAAAAAATGATTTGCCCCCAGACTGCTGGGACCCACAACCAACATCTTCGCACGCAAGGATGTGCGTCCGAAAAAAACGATTCGCCCCCCTGACTGATGGGACCCACCAGCCCCCCGACTGCTGGGACCCACCAGCTACACCTTCGCATGCAAGAAAGTCCGTCTGGGCAAAAAAAAACAATTCGCCCCTTGACTACTGGGACCCACCAGCTACATCTTCGCAGGCAAGGAAGTGCCTGACAGTCGGGACCCACCTGGTCGAAGTGTACGTAGCATTGTCATTTTGGTCGCGGACGTGTACATACATACTGGTCGATGTAGAGGTGCGCACGTATCGTAGTAGAGGCGCGCACGTAGCATGTACACGTACGTACAGCGGCCAGGGTGCAAGAAAGAAAATACGGCCACATAAGTGTACATACGGGCGGGGTCTCGAACGCCCACTCGCGCATACGTACAGCCGGGGCTCGTGTACATGCCTGGGTCGAAACAGAGAAACAGCACCGTCATCGTGTTCATGGGGATGCAACGGAATGCGTCGTGTTCATGGGGAGGCAACGGAATGAGTCGTGTTCATCGGGAGGGCTTGGACGGAACGGGCGATGGAAACGAGGCCTGGCGTACCACAGAACGGAGGAAACGGCCTTGTGTTTGACCGGCCATGTTCGAAACGGGATCCTGTTCATCGGGAGGGGTCTGGCGTACCGCAAAACGGAGGAAACGGAGCTCCTACGGTCGAAACGGGGGTCCTGTTGATCGGGAGGGGTGTGGCGTACCGCAAAACGGAGGAAACGGACCTCCTACCATCGAAACAGGGGTCCTGTTGATCGGGAGGGGTGTGGCGTACCGCAAAACGTAGGAAACGGACTTGTGTTGGAGCGCTACAGTCCAAACGGGGGTCCTGTTCATCGGGAGGGGTGTGGCGTACCGCAAAACGGGACTCCACGGGATATTGTTCATCTCCACCGTTGACCTCCTCCAGCCTCCACGGGCTCCTGTTCATCCAGCCTCGACGGGCTCCTGTTCATCCAGCCTCCACCGCGCGCTACTCCACCGCCTACTGTTCGACCACCCCTCCACCGTCAACTGTTCATCCAGCCCTCCACACCACGGGGTCCTATTCAACCACCCCTCCACGGGTACCCCTCCATCGTCTACTGTTCATCCAGCCCTCCACCACACCACGAGGTCCTGTTCATCCAGAGGCAACGCCACCGCTCACTATTCATCCCATCGGCCGGCTTCAGTTAGCAGCAGTAGCGAAGGAATCGCTCGATCGGGTTCAGTTAACAGCCATCGATCGATCGCTCGGGTTTAGTAATGCGTAGCCTGCAGTGCAATTGCTCGGGTTCAGTTAGATCCCAATGCCTCGCTTGGGTTCAGTTAGAGCCAACGCCTCGCACACACGCGCATACGTGTACGAGAGAAACGCGCATCGCTCGGCCGCCGACCTCCCACCGTAACCGAGAACTCCCCGAAATTTTCCTCCCCCTCGCTTCTACCATGGTTTTTTCTGTCATGGATGTCCCAAAGAATGTCATGTAGCCGCGTCTCCGGCCCGTCCAGGATGAAAAGCCCATTTTCTGTCATGATTTTTTGTCATAGAAGTAGGAGCCCACCACGTCTATGATGATACCAGGTTTTGTCACAATTATCATCATAGAAGTGTCATATGTATGACAGAAAAAAAATTTCGTTTGACCCAAAATGTCACGGATGTGTCTTTTTTTGTAGTGCCTCCAGTGTAGTAGGAGTCATCGTCAACGGTGGCATCTTTCTCCTGGACTCCAATGTCTGGTCGCAACAATCGTGTATAGAAAGGGGGAAAGAGGGAGCAAGGCAACCGTGAGTACTCATCCAAAGTACTCGCAAGCAAGGAACTACACTACATATGTATGCATTGGTATCAAATGGAAAAGGGTAGCATATGTGTACTGAACTGCAGAATGCCAGAATAAGAGGGGGATAACTAGTACTATTGAAGACTACGCTTCTGGCCGCCTCCATGTTGCAGCATGAGAAGAGAGTAGATGGTAAGTTAACCAAGTCTCATCGCATAGCATAAGCCTACCCGGCGATCCTCTCCTCGTCGCCCTGTGAGAGAGCGATCACCGGTTGTATCTGGCACTTGGAAGGGTGTGTTTTATTAAGTATCTGGTTCTAGTTGTCATAAGTTCAAGGTACAACTCCAAGTCGTCATGTTACCGAAGATCACGGCTATTCGAATAGATTAACTTCCCTGCAGGGGTGCACCACATTTCCCAACACGCTCGATCCCCTTTGTCCGGACACACTTTTCTGGGTCATGCCCGACCTCGGAAGATCAAAACGTTGCAGCCCCACCTAGGCACAACAGAGAGGTCAGCACGCCAGTCTAAATCCTATGGCGCAGGGTTCTAGGCCCATCGCCCATTGCACACATGCACGTTGCGTACGCAACCGGCGAGCAGACCTAGCCTCCCTTATACAAGAGCAGGCGTTCCAGTCCAACCCGGCGCGCGCTGCTCAGTCGCTGACGTCATGAAGGCTTCGGCTGATACCACAACGTCGAGTGCCCATAACTGTTCCCGCGTAGTTGGTTAGTGCGTATAGGACAGTGGCTAGACTCGGATCAAATACCTAGATCTCGTTAAGCGTGTTATTTTGAAATAACCAAAGACGCCGACCAGGGCCAGGCCCACCTCTCTCCTAGGTGGTCTCAACCTGCCATGTCGCTCCGCCACAAAGTAATAGTCGGGGGCCGTCGGGAACCCAGGCCAACCACTACCTGGGTGGAACCACCTGCCCCTTCAGCCCCCAACATCGGAATCACTTGCGGGTACTCAATGAGCCGACCCGACTTTAGTCACAACATGAATTATGTGTAATATGTATAGTATATACCCGTGATCAACACCCGACGTGATCACGGCCCTATAGTATAGCATGGCAGACTGAGAAGAATGTAGGACCACTAATGATAAACTAGCATCCTATACTAATCATTTAGGATTGCAGGTAAGGTACCAATAACTGTAGCAACAATGACGGGCTATGCATCAGGATAGGATTAACGAAAAGCAGTAACATGCTACACTACTCTAATGCAAGCAGTAGAGAGAAGAGTAGGCGATATCTGGTGATCAAGGGGGGCTTGCCTGGTTGCTCTGGCAAGTAGGGGTCGTCAACAACGTAGTCGACCGGGGCACCAGCAGCGGCATCAGTCTCGGTGTCTAGCAAGAGAAGAGGGGGAAGAAACAATAAATACCATGCAAACAGATGCATAGCGATGCATGACATGACAAGTAGCGGTGCTAGGGGTGCCCTAACGCGGTATGAGGTGATACCGATGAAGGGGGAAACATCCGGGAAAATATCACCAATGTTTTGCGTTTTCGTCGTTCTAAGCAACTTTCATGTACAAAGTTTTTCCATCCGAGCTGCGGTTTATTTTATATTGATTTTAAAAGATTTAAATCATTTTTAGCATTTATTTAATTATTTTAAGTCCAACATTATCCTGAACAGTGCATGTTAACGTTAGCATGACGTCAGCAGTCAACAGGGGTGTTGACTGGTCAACCTGACGTGTGGGTCCCACATGTCATGGACTGTTTAGTCTAATTAGGGTTTAACTAATCTAATTACTGTTTAGTTAATTAACACTAGTTAATTAGGTTAATTAAACATTAATTAATTAATTATTTATTTATTTGATATATATATTATTATTATTATTCTTTTTTTAAACGTTCTCAAGGGTGGGCCCCTGTGTCATAGGCAGGGGGCTTAGCAGGCGCCGGGTTCGCGGGCGCAGGGGCGCCGCGGGTTACGGGCGCATGCATCTGGCCCGATTGGGCAGATGCCCAGATCGACAGGGGGTGCCGGCCACGGGCACGGCAAGGCCGACAGCCTGGGGCGGTAGAAGCAACGGCGAGGCCAGTGACAAACGCCGGCGAGGAGCGTTGGCATAGGCGGCGAGGGGAGCGGCGCGGCGTGCGGCCGGACGGGGAGGTGGAAGGCGGAGGCCATGGCAGAGCTGGGCGGCGTGCGGGCGGCGGAGCTAGGCATTGGGGGCCACAAGCAGCAAGCGGTGGCGCGGCCGGGCAAGGACGGCGCCGAAGCAGGGAGCAGTCGCACGGGGAGGGATGGATGACGGCGCACGCGTGGTCTCGACAAGGTGCGGGCGCGGCGGCGGTCAGCGGGGAAGGCGGGAGCAGCGCACGGGGGCTGTGGGCGAGGCCAAAGGCCTTGCGGGAGCGCGGCCACGAGGCGGTGCAGAGGAGCTCCGGGGAGCGCGACGAGGCTGGAACGGCGGAGCCGCGGCAGGCGAGCGCCAGGGAAGAGGCGGGCGGCGAGGGCAGCCAGCAGAAGCGGTTTCCGGGCGGGGAGCAAGGGCAGTAGGGACGGCGGTGCTGGCTGCAGGAGAGGAGCGGCAGAGGCAGCGACAGTGCCGTGCGAGGGAGAATGGAGGATGCAGGGCACGGCGCAGGGCGCGGGTGGCTCCGAACGGCGTGGCAAGGCGGTGGCCGGAGCAGGGCGTGAGGCGCGAGAGAGAGGGGAGGTGGAGACCGAGCCTCACCGCGGGTGCAGGGAACATGGCAGTGGGGTGCGGGGAGGAGACGGAGACGGCGTGATGGAGAGGAGGCAGGCCGGCGATGGCATCCGGCGAGGTCCAGGCGGCGGCGCGGGCTCTGGAATGCGTCGGCGCGGCGACGAGGCGATGGGGTCGGGGCGGGTCGAGCCCCCGATCCAATCGGGGGGAGAGTGGGAGGAGTGGGGGTCGTGGGGTTAGGGTTTGCGGGGGGTGAGGAGATAAGGGGTGGCCGGCTGGGCCTGGTGGGTTGGCCCAGTGGGGTTGATGGCCTGCTGGGCCGGAGCCCGGGGGGTTCTTTTCCTTCTTCTTTTTTTAGTTAGTTTTCTTTTCTGTTTTTGTGTTTTCTTTTCTTTTCTGTTTTTAAATCATTTTAAAATATCTAGGCATTTTCTAAAAAGGAGTTCTCTTCACTATAATTACCTATGTAATATTAGGCACTACCCGAACATTTTTGTTTTAACTTTTGAAAACTTTTATTGTCGACATTAATTTGAATTTGAATTTTGAAACGGTTTCGAATCAACACAAGGTTAACAACAGTAACCGTGGTGACATGGCACCATTAGCGTGGGATTACTGTAGCTTAATTACCCGGGCATTACAAGGCCCCATGATTCTTAGAAGATGAGCAAGGAATTGTGTGGTTTGGGAATCACATTTGCATACCCAACAAGGTTGAGCTCAAGAATTTGATCTTGAAAGAAGCTCATGACACCCCATATTCCATCCACCCCGGAGGAACCAAGATGTATCCAGACCTGAAGGAAAGATTCTGGTGGAATGACATGAAGAGAGAGATAGCCACTTTCGTCACTAAGTGTGACATATGCAGAGAGTCAAAGCTGAACATCAGAGACCTGCTGGATTGCTCCAACCACTCAAGGTTCCCGAGTGGAAATGTGATAAAGTCAGAACAGATTTCATCACTGGACTCCCTAGGTTAAACAAGGGAGATGACTCCATCTCGGTCATAGTCGACCATTTGACCAAAGTTGCCCACTTCATTCCTGTCAAGACGACCTACAAGGGGAACCAGTTAGCCAGTCTCTACATCAACCGAATCATAAGCCTTCATGGTGTTCCCAAGGAGATTGTGTCGGATCGAGGAACCGAGTTTACCTCAAGGTTCTGGAAGAAGTTCTAAGAGGCCATGCGGACCAAGTTGTCCTTCAGCACTGCTTTCCACCCCCAGACCGGAGGACAGATAGAACGACTAAACTAGATACTCAAAGACATGCTTCGTGCATGTGTGTTAGCATATGGGGCCAAGTGGGAAGATTGCCTACCCTTCGCCGAGTTCTCCTACAACAATAGTTACCAGTCCAGTCTTCAGATGGCACCGTTTGAAGTGCTATATGGACGGAAGTACCGCACCCCCCTCAACTTGTCCGAGACCGGAGAAGGACTAGTATTTGGGCCCGATATCCTCCGTGAAGCAGAAGAGAAAGTCCAACTTGTCAGAGGGCGTTTGAAGACTGCCAAGTCAAGACAGAAGAGCTACGCTGACTCACGTCGTCGAGACATGACCTTCCGAGTTGGAGACCATGTCTATCTCCGGATCACACCTCTCAAGGGAATCCAGCGCTTCCATGTCAAAGGAAAGCTCGCACCAAGATACATCGGTCCCTTCAAGATCACTGACCGACGAGGAGAAGTTGTGTACCAGTTGGAGCTACCACCTGAACTATTCGATGTGCACAACGTATTCCACGTGTCACAATCCCGGAAGTGTCTCCAAGTTCCAGACAAGCCCAATCTCTACAAGGATGTCAATCACCAAGCCATTGACCTTCAGCCTAATTTGACCTACCATGAGAGGCCCATCTGCATTCTGGGCGAGGCAGAATGACGCACTCGAAGCCGCACCATCAAGTACTTCAAGGTCTAGTGGAGCAACCACACCGAAGTAGAAGGAACCTGGGAACATGAAGACTACCTTAGATCCGAGTTTCCAGATCTCTTAAGGGCCTAGTTTAGGAATCTCGGGGAAGAGATTCTTATAAGGGGGGTAGGTCTGTCACACCTAGTGTTTTCTAACATGTCACTTGCATTAATAAAGCATGAAAATTTGGACCAACAAAAACTTTTGCATCATTTGGCTTTTATTTTGGAGTTGGCTTTCTCTGTGTGGTTTTCCAAGTGCTCTTTAAGGTCAGCATAACTTCACCTTCTATACACCATCTCCTTGCCCCAAACATCTGCCCAATGATCATGTCATGTGTAAAGTGCAATATAGTATTTTCTTACAAAAATAATTTGGCCAAACCATATTTTGAAAAATTAGTTTTCCAAAAACCCCTGAATTGAGATTTGCACTACAAGTACTTGATTCGGGGTATGAAAAATATTTCAAAGAATATATTTGAAACCTATTAGGTATAGGACCCACACAAACCAAAAAATATATAATTTCAAAAGATATTTTTGCTATTTTATTTAAAGGCTTTTTCTTAAGGCCAGAAATGGTCTTTAATAGGTTAAAATTATTTAACTGTTTCAAAAATATTTGAGAAAACTTAGCGAAACTCAGTGGACATATATTTTCCATATATAAGAGTTTCAACACATGGTCATGTTCAAAATATTGGGCAAAACCCTCCAAAACCATTTATGTCCATTTCAAGAATTTGAGATATTTCTATAAGAAATATTTTCAAATAAATACAAGAAAATTCTAGCAAGACACATAGGCCTAATGAGATGATCTTGCAAAGTTTCATCTCAATCAAAATTATTTTGGTTCACAAAAGTGCCCCAAAACCCTTTCCGCCCAAAACCAAACTCGAACAACTTTACATTGCCAACTTATTCCAATTGCCCACAAACTTTGTGGAAACTTATGCCTAATGATGACACTACGCCAAGTGGTGCATCAAGGGGAATGGTTTTGCATGACTAGATCTTGGTAAATGCATTTCTGTTGATTTCTAGGGTTTACAAAAGTTGCATTGGCAACTTTGCCCAAATAAGCTCAAAATTGGTAGAAGGCCCTAATTATATATGCCATTCCATCCTGTTAAGTCTCATGGAAAGTGTAATTCATTTTCGTGCCCAAACCAACAACAAACACCTTTTGCCACATTCCCCAAAACACCATTCTGACCCCTTCCACTAATCTCCATGGGCTCAAAGTTTTACCACAACCCCTCCTAGTCCCCCTCTAGCACCTGTATGCTTTTCTGCCCGAGGAAGCAATGATGAAGGGGGGAGAACCCCATTTTTCTTCTATGGATAGTGGATTCCTCTCTCTCTCTCTCAGCCTCCATATCTCGCCTCAGCTTTCCAGAGCATTCAAGGCTCTCCCCAGCTTTTGCCCAAGCCCCCTTCAGCTGCCAGATGCAAGTGAATGCGCGGGGACGCGGGAAAACCACGGATGCCGGCCAAAGTCGCGCTCTGGAGTGCCTGGCAGGGCACCCGACCATTGACGCTGCGCCCCCGACCACCTCGAGCCTCCCCCGCGCGCCGGTCGATGCCCCTCGATGTCCGCTCCATGCCAGCAGGCCGCCCACTTGCTCCCGCACCCTCCTCTCTCTCCTACAACTCGCGCCAGAGCATCGCCCTGCTCGGCCAATGCTCGTGCCGCTCCTGTGGCCCGCCCGCAGCTCGTCCCGCTCCTCTTCTCTCACGATGGCGCCCTAGACCACTCCCACAAACACCCTCAAGCCCTCCATTCCCTCTCTAACAGCCACCCGAGCCGATCCCGCAGACGCTTGTAGGCCGCGCCTACAGTGGACCTCGGCTAGCCTATATAAGGCGAACCCGAGCCTCTCCCTCACTCACTGTCGCTCCCCCACACTCCTAATCAACCTCCTACACCACCCATTTGTCTCCAGAGCCACCCAAGCTCGACATCGAGCTCGAGCTCCGCCACCTCGGCTCGTCGGCGTTCGCGCGGTATAGGCCTCCTCCGCCCCCGTTCTCTCTTGATCTGGAACCACGCGGATTTCGGGTTTCGGCAAAACCCTTGAGGTTCAAACACTGGGGTGCGCACGAAGATCTCTCCCCCCTCTAGCTCGCACACACCATGCTCTCACGGCCTAGCTCGACGAACCCAAAGAACAAGAGACAAGAGAGTTTATACTGGTTCGGGCCACCGATGTGGTGTAATACCCTACTCCTGTGTGGTGTGGTGGATTGCCTCTTGGGCTGTGGATGAACAGTTGCAAGGGAAGAACAGCCTCCTGAGGAGAGGTGTTCTTATGCTTAGCGAACTTGTGTGAGGATATGGATGGAATGGCTCCGATCCAATCTGTGTCCTTCTACTATGGTGGCTAGTCCTATTTATTGAGGCCCTGGTCCTCTTCCCTAATATTGAGCGGGAAGGGATCCCACAACAGCCAAATTCGAAGGGAGACAACTAGTACAAGTTATCTTGCCAAAAGGTGGTCTTCTCCTGCCAAAGGCTCTGGTGGTGACGCCGTCTTGGGCTCCATGGTGACCTTCGTCCTACTGTCCTACTGGTCTTGGTCTTGTTGCACCGATATGGAAACCTTTGCCTGATGCCTCGGGACTCCTCGCCTGCGCTTGCCCCTTTAGCACCAAAGAGGAAACAAGGAGACTATGCTCGCTGGCGCCCACGAAGGCCTTGATGAAGGGGACACCTGCCGAGGAGGAAGAGATCCTGAAGCGCGAGGAAGCGCTGGAAGCCACGGAGCGTAGCCTTGAGCTTGAGCGGTTGGAGACGAGGGAGCGCCAAGTCGTCTAGGAGGATGCTATCGGTGCACGCGAGGCCAAGGCCCAGGAGGAGGTTGACCGCCGGGTGGCCGAGTCTCGCGCGGATCTTGTGGGCAGGTATGACCTAAAGTTGAAGCTCGTGGAAGCCGAAGCTGTGGGCAGGACTACTGCCCTCAAGTCAGGGTTGGCTGAGGCGGGACAGCGCGAGGAAGCAGCCGTAGGTGTGCTGATCTCAGTGCAAGCTGAGCTGGCTTGTGCCCGTGCCGAGCTGCTTTCTCTTAGGCAGCGGGTCGCCAGCACCGAGTCCTCCGTGCAGCAGAGCAGGGAGGAAGCGCTCCGACAGCGGACGCTGGAGCGTGAGCACGCCCCCATGCTCCAAAGCCTCAGGATCAGAGCCAACGCGGCGCTGGTGTAACACCCCCGATGCGACTATATCTCCCACGTGTCGAGGCACGACTTAGAGGCATAATCGCATTGAAGGCATATGTTGCAAGTTAGGCAATCTTCACAACATCCCATGTGATATAGATAATAAAAGGGGAGATAACATAGTTGGCTTACACTCGCCACGTCAATCAAATACATAAATAACATTACATCATTCAAACACTCATGGCCCGACTACGGCGCCAAAATAAAAGATAACCCAACAAGAGACACGGTCCCGATCACCCCCAACTAGGCACCACTACTGATCATCAGCAAAGGAAACATAGTAACGTTGAGAGTCTTCGTCGAACTCCCACTTGAGCTCAAATGCGTCCCCTGGAGCAGAATCATCGCGCCTTGCATCTGGTGTAATAGTAATCTGTGAGCCACAGGGACACAGCAATCTCGCACCCTCGCGATCAAGACTATTTAAGCTTATAGGTAAGACAAGGTAAATATATGTGGAGCTGCAGCAAGCGACTAGCGTATATGGTGGCTAACTTATTCGCAAAGAGAGCGAGAAGAGGAGGCAAAGCACGAGCAAGAAACTAGAGAACAACCTGCGCAAGCATTACTCCAACACCGTGTCCACCTCCCGGACTCCGCCGAGAAGAGGCCATCACGGTAACACGCTCAGTTGATTCATTTTAATTAAGTTAAGGTTCAAGTTATCTACAACCGGACATTAACAAATTCCCATCTGCCCATAACCGCGGGCACGGCTTTTGAAAGTTCAAATCCCTGCAAGGGAGTCCCAACTTAGCCCATGACAAGCTCTCACGGTCAACGAAGGAATAGACGTCCTCCCGAGACGTTCCGATCAGACTCGGTACCTCGGTTCTACAAGACACTTCGACAGGTTAAAACAAGACCAGCAACACCGCCCGAATGTGCCGACAAATCCCGATAGGAGCTGCACATATCTCTTTCTCAGGGCACACTCAGACTGTCCTAGGTACGGGTAGGCCAGCCCAGAGTTGCCCCTGGTGGCCACCGGCAGCTGACAGGTGGACCAACACTCAGAGGAGCACTGGCCCGGGGGGGGGGGGGTTAAAATAAGATGACCCTCGGGCTCCGGAAACCCAAGGGAAAAGAGGCTAGGTGGCAAATGATAAAACCAAAGTTGGGAATTGCTGGAAAAGCTTTAATCAAAGCGAAATATCAAGGGGTTTCCATTATAACCCAACCGCGTAAGGAACGCAAAATCCGGGAACATAACACCGATATGACGGAAACTAGGGCGGCAAGAGTAGAACAAAACACTAGGCGAGAGGCCGAGCCTTCCACCCTTTACCAAGTATATAGATGCATTAAGATAACATGGCAATATAATGATATCCCAACAAGTAAAAAAATGTTCCAACAAGGAACGGCCTCCAATCTTCACCTGCAACTAGCAACGCTATAAGAGGGGCTGAGCAAAGCGGTAACATAGCCAATCAACGGTTTGCTAGGACAAGGTGGGTTAGTGGTTTGACATGGCAATTTGGGAGGCTTGAAAGCAAGTGGTAGGCATCGTAGCATTGGCATAGCAAAAGAGCGAGCAATCTAGCATAGCAAAGATAGTAGTGATTTCGAGGGTATGATCATCTTGCCTGCACAGTTGTCAGAGTTGACTGGATCCTTGAAAGAAAACTCAACGGGCTCCTCGTTAGTGAACTCGTCTCCCGGCTCTACCCAAACAAGACAAACAAGCAACAAGGACACAATCAACCACGTGCAAGGATCACACAATATGATGCAAAGATGATATGCTATGCGGGATGCGATGCGGGATGCATATGCAAGATTTGACAAGGGATGCATGAACCTGGCTTCAACATGGAAATCCAAGTGTTCCACTGGAAAGATGAGATGAAATCGCTTGAAAACGATATAAAGAACGCCGGAATTGGAGTTACGGTTTGGAAATGGGAAGCGATTCAAATATGACACCGGTCTGCGATTTACAGCAAGTAGCCATCTAAATGCAATGAGATGAACATGTTACAGCATCCAAACATGACAACAAAATACATGTCAGGGATGCATACAAGATGCTTAACAAAAGTCTAGCACTGAGCTACGGCCAATTCATCCATTAACAGGTTCAAACAAGCATGGCAAAAATGCATATGGCAAACAGATTTCAGACTTAGTGAAATTAACACTTGTCTGGAATTTCCGATCAGGTAGCACTCTTTGGAGCAACAAAACTACATGCTATAGGACCTGAACATGTCAAAGTAAAGCATGGCATGGAGCTATTCAAAGAGCTTAACAAAAGTCCCTTAGTGACCTTGAGCCAAAAGGGATCAGAAAATACAATTGCAAGCATGTGATCATAGCAAAATCATAATCAGTTTTCAGACTTAGTGAAAACTGGAGCATGCTGAAAACAGATATCAAGTAGGCATGTTTACGAGCTCGATGCACTCACTATAGAGCAAGTCATGATAAGCTAAGCATACATCCATCAAGAATACATAAAATGCAAGCTAGACATGGCAAGAACAATAACATAGCATGCATGGATCAACTACAACATCATCGGCAAAATTGCAAACAAGTTGACAATCTGCCCAGATTCACAAAGTAGCAAAAGTAGAGCTCGATTGACTCAAGCTAGGCTGCTCCAAAATTGCAAACAAAGACATGGATGGATAGAGCACTACAATATTAACAAAAAATCCTTACTAATCATCCCCAAAAGAGGCACGGATCACTAGAAAACAACATGAACATATGGTCATATGAGATAAACAGCTCAAGGACTTAGTGGAAATGCTAAGTCCTTGAAATCAGAATTAACAAGTGCACCACTTTTGCAAGCTCGTGCTAGTCACCACACACATCACAAAAATACATGGGTTGCACCTATGGAAAGATGACAAAACCCTTAACAAAACATATGTAGAACTCATGGGCATATCATGCACACAATAATCATGGCAAAAATGACAAATGTCTAAATGGAGTAGCAGATCTGACAAATAACTCAAGTAGCCCTCTTCTAACAGCATTTCGGGCATCAAGATGAACTCAAATGAAAATGATGCAATGGAAAGAAATGATGTACTCTCTGATATGAACATTTTGATATGCTATATGCCCAAAACGGAGCTACGAATGCAAAGTTACGAGGCTATGAACATGAGCAAAAAATTAGGGACTTTGGAAAAAAATGGGGTCAACCCTAAAATTTCAGATCTGGATTGGGGCATGCAATCTGAGGTTCGACGCCGTCCTCGCCGGAGTTCTTGCCGGACTTGGAGGGAGAGGCCGGTGTGAGGAGGCGAGGTGGTGGTCGGAGGAGGCGCGGCGACCGGGCGGCGGCGCCGAGCTCGTCGGCGGCGGGGCGCGCGGCCGGGCGCGGGAGGCGGCGGTGACCGGGCGGCGGGGCGGCGAGGGTTGGTGGCGGTGGCAGTGACGGCGTCCCACGGCGGTGCGCGAGCAAGGAGACAAGGCGGCGCGGGCGAGCTCCTCTGGCCCGTGCGCGGGCGCGGGCGGGCCGGCCACGGGCTGCGGCGGGCTCCGGCAGCGGTGGAAGGCGGCAGCCACTCAGGCAGTGCCACGTGGTGGCGGCGGGAGACCTCTGGACATGTCCATCGGTGGCTAATGTGTCCGGCGGCGCGCGATGAGGGTGGATCTAGGGTTTTTGACGCGGGGGATCCGGAATTTCGGGGAGAGACCTATTTATAGGCATAGAGGGAGCTAGGAGAGTCCAAATGAGGTGCGGTTTTCAGCCACACGATCGTGATCGAACGATCTAGATGATGGAGAAGGCTTAGGTGGGTTTTGGGCCAAATTGGAGGGGTGTTGGGCTGCAACACACATGAGGCCTTTACGGTCCCTCGGTTAACCGTTGGAGTATCAAACGAAGTCCAAATGATACGAAACTTGACAGGCGGTCTACCGGTAGTAAACCAAGGCCGATTGGTAAGTCTCGGTCCAATCCGGAAATGTTTAACCCCCACACACGCAAGAAATCTAGAAATGACCACCAGAGGAGAACGAAGCGCCAGAATGCAAAACGGACAACGGGGAAAATGCTCGAATGCTTGAGACGAACATGTATGCGAATGCAATGCACATGATGACATGATATGAGATGCATGACAACGACAACAACACACGGAGACAAAGACCCGAACCCGAGAAAATAAAATAACTTAACATCGGAAATGGCAAGAGTTGGAGTACAAATTGGGAAAGTTACATCTGGGGTGTTACAACACTCCACCACTACGAAAGGATCTCGACCCGAGATCTAGGACTGAAAGAACGCCGGGTACTCAGAACGGAGGTGATCCTCGCATTCCCAGGTAGCTTCACGGTCGGAATGGTGTGACCACGTGACTTTGAGAAATTTGATTGACTTGTTGCGAGTCTTGCATTCAGTCTCTTCAAGAATAGCAACTGGGTGCTCACGGTAGGAGAGATCTTATTGGAGCTCAATGTCCTCGAAGTTGACGGTGCGGTCAGGAGTCTTGAAGCACTTTCGAAGCTGAGAGACATGGAACACGTCATGAACATTTGCGAAGTTTGAAGGAAGCTCGAGTTGATAGGCGAGGTCGCCTCTCTTGCTGACAATCTTGAAAGGTCCCACGTATCTGGGGGCAAGCTTCCCTTTGATACCGAAGCGACGAGTACCTTTCATAGGAGAGACGCGGAGGTAAACATGATCTCCGATCTCGAAAGCCACATCATGGTGCTTACTATCATAGTAGCTCTTCTGGCGGGATTGGGCTGCTTTGAGGTTATCTCGAATGACTTTGCACATTTCTTCTGCCTCTGTGATTAAGTCATTACCCAAAAGCTGACGTTCACTAGTTTCAGACCAATTGAGAGGGGTACGGCAATTCCTGCCATACAAAATTTCAAATGGGGCCTTGCCCGAACTTGCTTGAAAACTGTTGTTGTAGGAGAATTGAGCATAAGGAAGGCAATCCTCCCACTTCATGCCGAAGGAGATCACACAAGCCCTGAGCATATCTTCAAGAATCTGGTTGACACGCTCGACTTGACCGCTAGTTTGAGGATGGAAAGTTGTGCTGAAGCGGATGTTGGTGCCCATGGCCTTCTGAAAAGAATCCCAAAACTTTGAGGTAAAGATGCTGCCATGGTCTGAAGAGATCACTTGTGGAATACCGTGCAGAGAGACAATCCGAGAGGTATAGAGTTCCGCCAATTGAGCTGCGGTGATTGACTCTTTGATAGGCAGAAAATGAGCCACTTTGGTGAGTTTGTCGATGACAACGAATATAGCATCATTGCCACGCTTGGACTTTGGAAACCCAGTCACGAAGTCCATCTCAATGTGGTCAAACTTCCATTCTGGAATGGCAAGAGGTTGGAGGAGACCAGCTGGCCTTTGGTGTTCTGCCTTCACTCTTCTGCATACATCACATTCATTCACAAATTGAGCAATCTCGCGCTTCATTCGAGTCCACCAATAAGCCTGT
The DNA here is from genome assembly GCF_018294505.1 of Triticum aestivum. Lineage (NCBI taxonomy): Eukaryota > Viridiplantae > Streptophyta > Magnoliopsida > Poales > Poaceae > Triticum > Triticum aestivum. The sequence goes on along the minus strand of NC_057800.1, from coordinate 512,089,652 downwards.
TTGAGGTCCTGATACATCTTCGTGCTCCCAGGGTGGATGGAGAGGAGAGAATTGTGATCCTCGTTCATGATCACTTTACGGAGGTCACCTTTGGGTACAACAATACAATCCTCGAAGAAGAGAGTATCCTTGTCATCAAGGCGGTAGCACTTGTACTTGGGTTGACTCTTGGCAATCCCAATCTTCACCTTTTTCACCATAGCATCAAGAAGCTGGGCTTGGCGAATCTGGTCTTCTAAGGTAGGAGAGACTTGAAGGTTGGCGAGGAAACCTTGAGGAACAACTTGCAGATTAAGTTTGCGGAAAGCTTCACAAAGCTCGGGTTGATAAGGCTTGAGAATAAGACTGTTGCAGTAAGCTTTCCTGCTCAATGCATCGGCAATCACATTGGCCTTGCCTGGAGTATACTCGATACTCGGATTATACTCATGAATCATTTCGACCCATCGAGTTTGCCTGAGGTTGAGATTAGGCTGAGTGAAGATGTACTTGAGACTCTTGTGATTAGTGAAAATGTCCACTTTTCTTCCCAATAGAAGATGTCTCCAAGTCAAAAGAGCATGCACAACTGCCGCCAACTCGAGATCATGAGTGGGGTAGTTCTTCTCATTAGGCTTCAACTGGCGAGAGGTATAAGCAACAACTTTCTTCTCTTGCATCAACACTGCGCCAAGACCTTGGAGAGAGGCATCACAAAAGACCTCGTACGGCTTGGATTTATTAGGCGGAGTCAGAACTGGAGCAGTGATCAATTTCTCTTTCAAAGTGTTGAAAGCAATGTCACACTCCGGAGACCAAACGTACTTGACGTGCTTCTGGAGAAGATTTGAGAGAGGCTTCGCGATCTTAGAAAAGTTTTCAACGAATCTTCAGCAGTAGCTTGCGAGACCGAGGAAGCTACGGAGTTGCTTCACGTTCTGAGGAGGTTCCCAATTCACAATTGCAGACACCTTCTCAGGATTCACGGCAATGCCCTTGGCAGAGATGATATGACCAAGATAAAGAACCTCATCGAGCCAAAATTCACACTTGGAGAACTTGGCGTAGAACTGATGTTCCCTGAGCTTATCGAGTACCAAACGCAAGTGCTTGGCATGATCTTCCTTGTTCTTGGAGAAAACCAGAATGTCGTCGAGATAGACCAAAACGAAGTCATTGGTGTAGGCGTTGAAGATGAAGTTCTTCATGCGAGAGAATGTCGGAGGAGCGTTGACAAGGCCAAAAGACATGACAGTGTATTCATATGAACCATAGCTTGTCCTGCAAGCCGTCTTGGGAACACCTACCCCAACTTCGACTTTGACGCTGCCATTTCCCCTGTGCCCGAGGCCATCCGGGGCGACCTGGCGCGCTGGGTAGAAGACAGTGTGGATGCTCTAGTCAGGGCCTTCACCTCCGAGGACGACGCGGTGGTGGTCGCGGTGGATGAAGGTGACGTGGTCGACAATGGTGTGGGCGACACCGACAATGGTGATGGTGATGCTGGCGATGATGATGGTGATGCCAGAGATGGTGACGACGACACCAGCGACACGTGTGAGGGCGACCCGGAGGACGCGGTGAGCGATATGTCCGATTGAGCTCGTGCTTCCTTGTCGTTGACCCTACATGTGAAAGCTCGGGCACGGCCCTGAAAGTTGTAAGAGCATTTTGGGAGGGGGAGCCCCTCATGTAAATAGATTACTGCCTCTATTCCTTAGGCCAAGCTGGAGATTTATTTTTATGAGCCCGCGAGTCCCGCTGCGAGCTTACTATTGCAATTTACCTTAGTCAGGGCCAGTTCCCGACTGGCTCATGAGGTCGTGAGCTTTTGAGGGGCCTGCTGATCCGTCCGAGAGGGCCTCGCGAGAAGCAAGCGCCAGCCGTGGAAGGACATGCGTCCAGTGTGGGTGCGCCGCGCCCAGCCCCCGCTCGCGAGGGGGGAGGTAGTAGGTGCGAACTCCGAATCAAGGCATGGAACCAGATTGCAAGAAATCGTATAAATGAGAAACGGCACCCCTCGCGCACGCCAATGAAAATTCAACTTCAAAATTAAATCCAAAGCCAGAAAACAGGGCTACAGAAAAGAGATTAAAAGCAAATGGCCGCGTTTGGCGTTGTTGGAAATATGCCCTAGAGGCAATAATAAAAGCATTATTATTATATTTCCTTGTTCATGATAATTGTCTTTATTCATGCTATAATTGTGTTATCCGGAAATCGTAATACATGTGTGAATAATAGACACCAACATGTCCCTAGTAAGCCTCTAGTTGACTAGCTCGTTGATCAACAGATAGTCATGGTTTCCTGACTATGGACATTGGATGTCATTGATAACGAGATCACATCATTAGGAGAATGATGTGATGGACAAGACCCAATCCTAAACATAGCATAAGATCGTATAGTTCGTTTGCTAGAGTTTTTCCCATGTCAAGTATCTTTTCCTTAGACCATGAGATCGTGTAACTCCCGGATACCATAGGAGTGCTTTGGGTGTACCAAACATCACAACGTAACTGGGTGACTATAAAGGTATACTACGGGTATCTCCAAAAGTGTCTGTTGGGTTGACACGGATCAAGACTGGGATTTGTCACTCCGTATGACGGAGAGGTATCACTGGGCCCACTCGGTAATGCATCATCATAATGAGCTCAAAGTGACCAAGTGTCTGGTCACGTGATCATGCATTACGGTACGAGTAAAGTGACTTGCCGGTAACGAGATTGAACGAGGTATTGGGATACCGACGATCGAATCTCGGGCAAGTAACATACCGATTGACAAAGGGAATTGTATACGGGGTTGCTTGAATCCTCGACATCGTGGTTCATCCGATGAGATCATCGAGGAGCATGTGGGAGCCAACATGGGTATCCAGATCCCACTGTTGGTTATTGGCCGGAGAGTCGTCTCGGTCATGTCTACATGGCTCCCGAACCCGTAGGGTCTACACACTTAAGGTTCGGTGACGCTAGGGTTGTAGGGATATGTATATGCAGTAACCCGAATGTTGCTCGGAGTCCCGAATGAGATCCCGGACGTCACGAGGAGTTCCGGAATGGTCTGAAGGTAAAGAATTATATGTAGGAAGTGCTATTTCGGGCATCGGGACAAGTTTCGGGGTCACCGGTATTGTATCGGGACCACCGGAAGGGTCCCGGGGGTCCACCGGGTGGGGCCACCTGCCCCGGGGGCCACATGGGCTGTAGGGGATGCGCCTTGGCCTATATGGGCCAAGGGCACCAGCCCCAAGAGGCCGATGCGCCTAGGGTTTCAAGAAGGGAAGAGCCCCAAAGGGGGAAGGTACCTCCTAGGTGCCTTGGGGAGGAAGGACTCCCCCCCTTGGCCGCACCCCCCTAGGAGATTGGATCTCCTAGGGCCGGCGCCCCCCCCTTGGACTCCCTATATATAGTGGGGTAAGGAGGGCCTCTCATAAAACATCTTTGGTGCCTCCCTCTCCCTCTCCAACACCTCCTCCTCCTCCATAGTGCTTAGCGAAGCCCTGCCGGAGTACTGCAGCTCCATCACCACCACGCCGTCGTGCTGTTGCTGGAGCCATCTCCCTCAACCTCTCCTTCCCCCTTGTTGGATCAAGAAGAGGGAGATGTTACGCTGACCGTACGTGTGTTGAACGCGGAGGTGCCATCCGTTCGGTGCTAGGATCTTCGGTGATTTGAATCACGTCGAGTACACCTTCCTCATCCCCGTTCTTTGAACGCTTCTGCGCGTGATCTACAAAGGTATGTAGATGCAATCCGACCACTCGTTGCTAGATGAACTCCTAGATGGATCTTGGTGAAACCGTAGGAAATTTTTTGTTTTCTGCAACGTTCCCCAACAGTGGCATCATGAGCTAGGTCTATGCATAGTTCTCTTGCACGAGTAGAACACAAATTTGTTGTGGGCGTAGATGTTGTCAACTTTCTTGCCGCTACTAGTCTTATCTTGCTTCAGCGGTATTGTGGGATGAAGCGGCCCAGACCAACCTTACACGTACGCTTACGTGAGACCGGTTCCACCGACAAACATGCACTAGTTGCATAAGGTGGCTGGCGGGTGTCTGTCTCTCCTACTTTAGTTGGAGCGGATTCGATGAAAATGGTCCTTATGAAGGGTAATTAGAAGTTGAAAAATCACGTTGTGGCTTTCACGTAGGTAAGAAAATGTTCTTGCTAGAACCCTACTTCAGCCACGTAAAACATGCAAGAACAATTAGAGG